>NW_025765360.1:0-189240 GCF_003918875.1 Haliotis rubra | reverse complement strand
TTCTTCGTTTGGTTGTAGTAGGGATAGTGAAGCATGGCAAGGTGTGCTGAAGGATGGTAAACTCTCTGGTGACACGAAGGGATAAGTGAAAGCATGTAGTGTGCCTTACAGAGGATAGTGAAAGTATGTAGTATACACGAAGGGATAGTGAAGACATGTAGTGTGCACGAAGGGATGAGTGAAGGCTGTAGAGTGCTTTTGAGAGGACAAGTAGAGCAAGTAGTGTACACAGAAGGATAAGTGAAAGGCTCTAGTGTGCACGAAGGGATGGTGAAGCCATGAGTGTATTTTTTGAAGGGATGGATAGTAAACCAGTTATTATTTTTGAAGGGATGGTAGAAGCATCATAGTATTTTTGAAGATGATAGTGAAACCTGTTGTGTACCTCGAAGGGATAGTGAAGCATGTGGTGTGCACAGAAGGGGATGGTGAAGCCTGTATTGTGCACGAAGGAATCATTAGGCATGTGATGTACACGAAGGGATGGTAAAGCCAGTTGTGTACACGAAAGGGATAGTGATGCCTGTAGTGTACACGAAGGGATAGTGAAAGCATGTAGTGTACAAAGGGATAGTGAAGCATGTAAGTGTACACGAAAGGGATAGTGAAGCATGCTAGTGTACACGAAGGGATAGTGAAGCCTGTAGTATACACGAGGATAGTGAAGCACTGTAGTGTACACGAAGAAGGATAGTGGAAGCATGTAGTGCATACACAAGGATAGTGAAGCCTATAGTGTACTACCAAGAGGATAGTGAAGCCTGTAGTGCACATAATAGGGAGATTATCAATGGTGAGAGTCTTTGATGAGTTGGTAGTATGCATGAGGTATGTAATCACCTTGGTCACGGTGATTGGATGGCTGGAGCCTTTTGGTGTAGATGGCTTCTTGGGGTTTCCTGAGTTTAAAGTCCTTTGAGGAGTTCCCCGGGTTTGAGGTCTGACTCACTGGATACTCGTGGTCGGTATTTTCTAAGTTTGTTGTGATCTGATCTGGCTGATTTGGCGTAAGGTTTTAATACCTAGGCCTGATGCTCTTTGATTCGGGTTTTGAGACAGACAGCCAGAATAAAGGCCGACAGATAATTACCGTCGCCCTAGACCTAAAGCTTTGTTCCTCGTTGCAGACATAGTTATATCAGCATACTGTGGGAGATATAATATAGGGTTCAATACAAAAAGGAATTAATGTTGTGTGTAGAGCCTGACACTGACTACATGTGCTGGGTTATGGAGCTGTCTGTGGAGCCTGACACTGACTACATATGCTGGGTTATGGAGCTGAGTGTGGAGCCTGACACTGACTACATATGCTGGGTTATGGAGCTGAGTGTGGAGCCTGACACTGACTACATGTGCTGGGTTATGGAGCTGAGTGTGGAGCCTGACACTGACTACATGTGCTGGGTTATGGAGCTGAGTTTGGAGCCCGACAATGACTACATGTGCTGGGTTATTTAGCTGTGTGTGGAGCCTGACACTGACTACATGTGCTGGGTTATGTAGCTGTGTGTGGAGCCCTACACTGACTACATGTCCTGGGTTATGTAGCTGTGTGTGCAGCCTTACACTGACTACATGTGCTGGGTTATGTAGCTGAGTGTGGAGCCTGACACTGACTACATGTGCTGGGTTATATAGCTGTGTGTGGAGCCTTACACTGACTACATGTGCTGGGTTATGTAGCTCTGTGTGGAGCCTTACACTGACTACATGTGCTTGGTTATGTAGCTGTGTGTGGGGCCTTACACTGACTACATGTGCTGGGTTATGAAGCTGTGTGTGGAGCCTGACAATAACTACATGTGCTGGGTTATGGAGCTGAGTGTGGAGCCAGACACTGACTACATGTGCTGGGTTATGGAGCTGGATGTGGAGCCTGACACTGACTACATGTGCTGGGATATATAGCTGTGTGTGGGGCCTTACACTGGCTACATGTGCTGGGTTATGTCGGTGTGTTTGGAGCCTGACACTGACTACATGTGTTGGGTTATGTAGTTGAGTGTGAAGCCTCACACCGACTACATGAACTGCGTTATGGAGCTGTGTGGGGAGCCTGACACTGACTACATGTGCTGAGTTATGTAGCTGAGTATGGAGCCTGACACTGACTACATGTGCTTGGTTATGGAGCTGAGTGTGTAGCCTGACACTGACTACATCTGCTGGGTTATGGAGCTGAGTGTGTAGCCCGACACTGACTACATGTGCTGGGTTATGGAGCTGAGTGTGGAGCCTGACACTGACTACATATGCTGGGTTATGGAGCTGAGTGTGGAGCCTGATACTGACTACATATGCTGGGTTATGGAGCTGAGTGTGGAGCCTAGACACACTGACTACATATGCTGGAGTTATGGAGCTGAGTGTGGAGGCTCCTGACACTGACTACATGTGCTGGAGTTATGGAGCTGGAGTGTGGAGCCTGACACTGACTACATATGCTGGGTTATGGAGCTGAGTGTGTGGAGCCTGATACTGACTACATATGCTGGGTTATGGAGCTGAGTGTGGAGCCTGATACTGACTACATATGCTGGGTTAAGGAGCTGAGTGTGGAGCCTGACACTGACTACATATGCTGGGTTATGGAGCTGAGTGTGGAGCCTGATACTGACTACATATGCTGGGTTATGGAGCTGAGTGTGGAGCCTGATACTGACTACATATGCTGGGTTATGGAGCTGAGTGTGGAGCCTGACACTGACTACATATGCTGGGCTTATGGAGCTGAGTGTGGAGCCTGATACTGACTACATATGCTGGGTTAAGGAGCTGAGTGTGGAGCCTGATACTGACTACATATGCTGGGTTATGGAGCTGAGTGTGGAGCCTGACACTGACTACATGTGCTGGGTTATGTAGCTCTGTGGGGAGTCTGAAACTTACTACATGTGCTGGGTTATATAGCTGTGTGGGGAGCCTGACACTGACTACATGTGCTGGGTTATGGAGCTGAGTGTGGAGCCTGACACTGACTACATGTGCTGGGTTATATAGCTGTGTGGGGAGCCTGACACTGACTACATGTGCTGGGTTATGGAGCTGAGTGTGGAGCCTGACACTGACTACATGTGCTGGGTTATATAGCTGTGTGGGGAGCCTGACACTGACTACATGTGCTGGGTTATGGAGCTGAGTGTGGAGCCTGACACTGACTACATGTGCTGGTTTATGGGGCTGAGTGTGGAGCCTGACACTGACTACATGTGCTGGGTTATGGGGCGGAGTGTGGAGCCTGACGCTGACTACATGTGCTGGGTTATGGAGCTGAGTGTGGAGCCTGACACTGACTACATGTGCTGGGTTATGTAGCTGATTGTGGAGCCTGACACTGCAACCTTATAAAGAGTCATGGTGCTGAGTTTTATTACCAATACTGACTCCTTGAGCAGACAGAAAGTTAATCCTTAACTATTCATTTAATCATCATGTGCCGACATACTCACAATGAGTCCACGGTGTGACGCTGAAAAGTCCCATCACCGATGAAGAATTTCAGCATCCGCAACACTAATCTCTAAGGTTCACACAGAAACTAATCGTCAGAATATATCTCATCAATAATGCTTCATTCGTCTTGTTAGTTTACATCCTTATTCATGGTTAATGACGTCATATGACGTCGTTGATGACGATCAGAATATGTGGCCTAGATGTAGATAAACTCACATGGGCCTGGGTACTTTTCGAAGCTCTCTTAGCGCTAAGATAGTCGTAAGTTAATGTTAATGACTGACTGAGGAGTTAGTTTTACGCCGCTTTGTAATGTTCCAGCAATATCACGGTGGGGACACCAGAAATGGGCTTAACACATTTCAGTGCCCAAGTGTAAGAATCGAACTCGGGTCCTACAGGCAACGCTTTAACCACTAGGCTACCCCACCGCCCCTAATGTTAATGAATGACACTTACGACTATCTTGGCGCTAAGAGGCTTCGAAAATCTAGGTCAGGATCCTGTTGTATCATTGCTTCATTAACTCATGTCATCAGCATTAAACCCTAATGATACATTAAATCCTTAATGCATCATTGGTTAATGTAACAGTAAAACCGGTTGTATCAAACACTTATTATCATATCATTATCGAATTACGTCCTTACGTAAAATATTTTCATTAAATTCAGGGGATTCCCTAAATATTTCCCACAATTCGCTGCGTAAACACGCAAGCTTTACTATCGGTCGTTTGTCAAAATGGCATCTTTACGGCTAAACCTCGGTACAAAACAAACATTTTTGTCTGCTGTGAAGAAACACATCTCAATAATTCTGAAACGTCGCCGATAAACCTAGAATCGGTTGGGATGTTTTGGAAAATACACGAACACGACCGCAAAATGAGCTTTCCGCCATTTTTTTGGATGGTGTGTTCAAAGTCAGAGTTTCGCTGAGGCCGGTCACAGGACGCCTATTACATCACTTATAGTTCATATTCAGCTGTGACAAATGCGTCACTGAATTCCTGATACATTTTAGAATCAACTTACAAATGGTCTTTGTCACTAAAACTAAGTGTCTAGTAAAAAACGAAACATACTGGGTGTGAAAACGGAACGTTGAACTCATACAATAACACAGCGCTTGTAGAATTGTAAACAAAGCAAAATCATATTTTATACTGTGCAGCATTTTCTCAATTTTTAGACATCAGTTCGTGTATGCGTATGAGCATGAGCTCAATATTTATAGAATATGCAGTACCGTAGCAAGAACTAGAAAATTAAAAACAGATACAATACAGTAATTTGATACATCCATACGAAATGCTGTGCAGCGGCCATGCCTAACGCAAAATCATGGAGAACGACATAGTCAATTATCGGCATTTCTGGCTTTTTCAACAATAAAAACAAATAACCATATGTACATAGTCAGAATGTTTCTGATTACTTACATCATACATTTATGGACAAAGGTTCCCTCGCAAAATCGTGGGCACCCATATCCATGAAGCCGCCATTTCATGAGAAATCGGTCATCGGTAGTGATGTCATACGTCAACATTGTTGTACATATTCTTCAACTTCTTTGTGGTTTAAGTCGGTTGAATATAAGAATACAAGCGGATTACACTTTCAGTACTAATGTATAATTTGCGTATCGTTCAGATATGTTTTCATGAAACTAATATAATGAATATATGCACACGTTTTATCACTTAGTATTAAGCACAGCGGAGTGATGCCCCCTTATCTTTATAAGGGTATGACCTTTTTGTAGTCATTTATCGTCATAGAGGAAAATCCATTTTCAACACATATTGCGAGTAATTTTTAAGATTGAGTGTCTAACGTTATACATAAGCACGCAAACTAATGCATACCTATGTTGTTCAGATATCAGGCAGAATTTTGTTAACTCACACTTTCAGTAAAGATGTCGAATTGAAATGATACTAGCACAGTACTTGTATCAGTGTACGATAAAAAACATAGACATTTACTGTTTTTAACGCATAACAAAATTAGGGATAACATTTAGCAGAGTCTACTTTTCAAACTGCCGAAGTATTTGCACTTGCGTTTATACCATGTGATGGGACATTAAATACTCTACATTTTTGTGTCATTTTATAGCTGTAGGTAGATCCAGTGCTGCGCAAACAAAATTCTGGCGCAATGTTCACTTTTCCAGGAAGTTTAATGACGCTCTAATGATACCCCAGGACCTTCATTAAGTTAATGACGCCCTAATGACAACACGACGTCATTAAAACGTTAATACAAAATAATTTAACGATACATTAGTTAATGAACGTTTAATGACACGTTAATACTTCATTAAAGTTTGATATAACCGGGTCCTGATAAGTCAGCACAACTGAAGCTACAGTATGTAAATGATCCAGCGTGGACCAGGGATCCCCATATGTAAGACCGATAATATGGCGACCAGTGAGTTTGTCTGCTTGTTGGTTCTTTCACGCCGTGATCTACAACATTCAAACCACATACCGCCGGCCTGTAATGGGGATAAGCAACGATTGTACTGTGCGTAACAAAGACTGACCAGCCGGTTCAATGTAGCCGTCTCGCCGAGAGGAATTGTGTAAGTTTAATTATGAACTGTATTTTGAAATCTTGCAAATATATTGTATGGCAAATGTAGGTCGATCAACTTGTAGGAAATGGCATACAAATCTTCTCAAACTCCCCCGGTTCACGTCCATGTAGTGACGTCGCCAGTCTAATGTGATGGATACCCTAGACCCATTCGTCATCACGGGAAGTGAGGTCACCAGTCTAATGTGATGGTTACCCTAGACCCATTCGTCATCACGGGAAGTGAGGTCACCAGTCTAATGTAATGGATACCCTAGACCCATTCGTCTTCACGGGAAGTGAGGTCACCATTCAATGTAATGGATACCCTAGACCCATTCGTCATCACGGGAAGTGAGGTCACCAGTCTAATGTGATGGATACCCTAGACCCATTCCTCATTACGGGAAGTGACGTCACCAGTCTAATGTGATGGATACCCTAGACCCATTCGTCATCACGGGAAGTGAGGTCACCAGTCTAATGTGATGGATACCCTAGACCCATTCGTCATCACGGGAAGTGACGTCGCCAGTCTAATGTGATGGATACCCTAGACCCATTCGTCATCACGGGAAGTGACATTGCCAGTCTAATGTAATGGATACCTTAGACCCATTCGTCATTACAGGAAGTGACGTCAAAAGTCTAATGTGATCGATTCCCTGGACCCATTCGTCATCACGGGAAGTGACGTCACCAGTTTAATGTAATGGATATCCTAAACCCATTCGTCATCACGGGAAGTGACGTCACCAGTCTAATGTAATGGATACCCTGGACCCATTCGTCATTACAAGAAGTGACGTCACCAGTCTAATGTAATGGATACCCTGGACCCATTCGTCATCACAGGAAGTGACGTCACCAGTCTAATGTGATGGATTCCCTGGATCCATTCATTATCACAGGAAGTGACGTCACCAGTGTAATGTGATGGATACCCTGGACCCATTCGTCATCACAAGAAGTGACGTCACCAGTCTTATGGGATGGATACCGTAGACCTATTCGTCATCGCAAGAAGTGACGTCACCAAATCTGTTATGCCACATAGCCGTGAAGATCCGGGTTAGAATTAGTCTTTAGCAACCCTCCTTGTCGTAAGAGGCAACTAACTGGACCGGGTGGTCAGGGTCGCTGACTTGGTTGACACCTTTCATCGTATCCCCATTGCGTACACTGTCTGGTCCTGACTCGATTATTTACAGACTGCAAATGTAGGGAACTTCTCGTCTGTCGCCGTGTAGCTGGAATATTGCTGAGTGCGGCGTTAAACACCAAACCAACCCACCAACAAACATTCATGGTAGTAGTGGGCACAGAATCTCTCATGCTTAAGAAATGCTTTTGTTCAAAACGCCAATATTTTAAAGCACTGTTAAACACAAGCGATCCGTTAAATAGCTAACAAAAAGTTAGTTAACGGCACATTAAAACTTGTTTGCTGAAAGGTCTTTGTAACAGGCTGTTAACTAATGGTATGACTCATTTTACCTAGCAGGTTCTTCACATTATGTGTGTTTTAGTGGTCTCTTACAATACAAGTTATCAGTGTTGAAAATTTAAACACTGAGTTATTAAACAGATGTAGGCGATCTAACTAAACGCATGTCGTATAGTTGAGCAGTGTTGAGTATAAAATGTAAACACGTCATATTTTTTATAACATTAACACTTTAAACACCTATATTGTTCAGTCTGTTGAGAACGTAACCTGTACCCCCATTCCTTGCACACTGTCCCATGATTCCCTGTGAAAATGACATCGCGACCACAAGCCCCTCAATGACCCCTTATTCTCAGTACAGAAAAAGAAGAAAACAAAACAGTGTAGAAGATGAGAATGTGATTCAGACCGTGTTTCATGAAAATGCTGACATTCTTAGCCATAAATTCAGCACTGAGGTAACAATCAAACCAAGATGGCCATTATGTAGCGAAATCTAGAACAAATGCTAATGGTTACGTTACGTTAAGTTAACACGGTCCTAACGGGCCGCTCAAGGTTAACGGAGCCTTGAGAAACAGGTGTTCGCTCTCCTAACGTTAACGATCCGTTAAAGACTAGTTAACGGTCCATTAAAATGTAACGGGTTTTTTGAACAACCGGGCCCTGTTTAAGACTAGTTAACGGTCCGTTAATCTTTAGCCTGCCAAATAAATGTTAGCATAAGGCTAAACAGTTGGTGTGTCATTAGTTAAGGGACAACAGAAAAAAATATTTGGCACATTAATACTAGATAGAAAAATGTACATTATAATCTAAAAATATCCTGATAATTTCAAACATACAGAGGTTAATGACAAGGCAATAATGTAATGAAATAATGTATTTTTTCTGAATTTACCTGAATTACTTGATTGACAGTGGAATGCGTTTCATATAAGGAACCTCAATAAATCGGTGAAGTGGAAAACTAACAATTTTACAAACTTATTTAATACAACTATTCCATAAAATATATGGATAGATGTTTCAGGTTATTTTGGTATTTTGTTTCTATACAATATCTTACTAAATATACCTGAAATACAGATGGGTGATGAACTATTTTTGTTTTCAACAGTAACTCTTTGTTTTGTGAATTATTTTAAATCACGAATAACTAGTATCATTTATGCAGTTGCGGTAACAGCATATCTATCAGAAAATGTTATTTATGATGAAAACAAAGACACTATACATGTGATAAATTATATGGTCTCTGATGAAAGTCAACAGGCCTAATGATCTGTTACAGTATCAGTATCTGTTACAGTTCTGTTCACTACAGTATGTAAAATTGCCTCTGCCATGATAAAACAAAAATTGTCAAGAACAGTTTTCTTTGAATTACACAAATGCCTCTTTCGTTTATGGTCCGCATGTATTTGATATATTCATTGTCACATTTACATGGCAATAAAAGATCCCAAATTGAAATCTCAATGATTTAGCTCCAAACTGAAAAGCAAAAATCATTTATTGCAGGGCTTGATTCAGGGAAAGGAAACCTATTTGTCCCTGGTGCCACATTACATGATTACCTTGATGCCTCAGACAAAAACAGGTTGCACCTCCTGTTCAGTATATAATTATCTATTACTTGTGGTTTTGATATTGCTGATTCACAACATCATTACAAAATATTATTCTGGGTCTGGTATGATAATTGTATAACACTTCATAAAATTTCCTGACATCAAAACAAGGTAATTCTAGCCCTCACTGTCAGTGTAATCATTGCTTCAAGCCAGTTTGGGTCATCAGTCTGTTTCCCAGATGAAGTCTGTTTTTAACAGAAAAATATGAACATGCACAGTGTGCAAGTAGGTATAAATATGAGATTACATTTTGCAGTTTTAGGTTGCACCAGTGCAAATTCTAAATGCTAAATGCACTGGGTCACTTGACCAGTAATTTGTTTTATATAAAATGGACACACGTCAAACAATGTGAAGAACTAGTAGGTAGAATTAAAACTGTTGAAAGCTCTGCGTTTTGAGGCAACAGACATATTTCAATTTTGCTGATGCTTGGAGAACAAAAGATGTGCTGTTTAGCAGTTTTAATGTCTAAAATAAAGACCGATTTTGAGTGAAATAAATTCACGCAGACTATGACTATTTTTGTATCCCGTCATTCCAATTTTTAATAAATCCATTTACATCACATTCTTACACTACATCTGGTTTCATCTGTTTCTTCAATCACCAGAATTGTCCTTCTTGTGGCGATAGACACATAACAATAGTATGTTATTGTTATGACAAACTGACATTTTATAATATCTCCCCGTGTCAAAACATTATCGAAAATCATCGACAGCGACATCCCTTACGACTTCGACTTTGTGAAAATAAAGATCTACGCACCGGCGGCAATATTGAGGGGACAAATTATACAACGCAAGCAAAAAATGCCAACTACTGTTGAAAACAGCTAAAAGTAACGAAATTGAAGGTAAATAGAAACTTAATTCTGTTATATATTTTGGATTTTACGGGAATTTGAATCAATTTAGAAAATGTATCAATGGCCGTTTTCCAACTAGTGCCTATTTTACCTCCACGAGTGCCTTGCCGTACGTGCTTTCGGTTTCATCAAGGGTGGGTACAATTACAAATATTGGGATAATGTTTTCTGATCTGTATTGATTAGGTATTGAGCCGTTTTCTTTGAATGTTTTTGAGTTCAGTTTCTGCTTATGAACGCGTATTTTCAAACATCCTTCGAGCCTTGTCACCTAAACAAACCCCGAGTTTGGACACGCCCTTACGCGTTACCTACGGCTGTCAACAATGTCAGTGTCGGAAGGTTCATCCAACAAAATCATTATAAACTTGATAAATATGATAATTTTCTTGCAAAGACGATAACATTTACCTAATCAGACCATGTAATTAACTTCAGCGAAATAGTTGGATCTATCAAAAGGATGGCACATTTTTTTCTGTGGAGTTGTTTGTTTACCGCCGTTGCCATGATCGTTCCTGTTCGCCTAATCGGTGATGTAATATTGAGATTGTTTTTGTTTATAAATAATTAAACCGAAAGTTACTTATTTTTAGAAAATGGGAAATTTCAGTGTTTTATCTTCACCAAAGAACAAAAAAATTGATCAAATCATAAAAAAAATATTTCATTATGAAGAAAATATTAGACTGGGTACCACTCGACGTGATGTGCCTGAAGTCAACAATGGCCGTTAGTTGCGGCTGTGTGCCGAGAATTTTGGCGAACATACTTTTAATTCGCGGGAGTTTCGTTTTAAGGTACACAAACTAATTGAAGATTATATACTTAGAAAGCTGAGAATTAATGCATTCCATACATAAGTCAAATGACACGTAAATCCCACTTGTTGAATAATTATTGCAAGTTTTATTTGGGGATGTCATTATGCTGCTCTCCTGTCGAATTGGTTCAACAGTAGCATTGAGAGGATTAAAATGTAACGTGTTTTTGGACAACCGGACCCTGGCAATTAACAACAAAAATGTGAGATGGACACGATTTGAAGCTTTATCTCACTGAGTGTAAAGACAGGGACAAGACCCTGTGCTACAAACAGTTGTATTTCGTACGGCACCTACAAGTATTGAAAAGTACGTGGCTTGTTTACGACAGAATGGTGTAACTTGATATGCCGTCTCTTACCTCTAGCTGTAGGGTTGGAAGCATGCTAAGGCTATACCAAAAAAGGATGGAGATTCCTGCATATTCAGAGTAAGAATGCTTGATGACTGATTCTGTCTTCACTGAAGGCCAGGTTTTTCGAGACTGTGTGTTAAACACAACACTGTAAGACTTTGGACCAAATCCAAAAGACTATATATGATGACAGTATGAACCTACGTTGATGTAATGTGGTATCCGTCTCCCCTATCCACAAAACACCAGCGTTGTATCAGAGGATCAACAACCCTGTACAATACACTGCGTCACCAGAGTCCGGTGGGCCACCTAGGTCCCATCTCTGAAATTAAAATGTTATAAATATTTACTTGATGAGCCAGGTCGTGTGTGATGTCGTCCAGCACAGACTGTTAGGCCCACGGGCTTGATGATGCCGTTAGTGTATGCTTGCACAAGTCACAAGGGTAAAAATTAATAGTTTAAATGATAATTTAAAAAAACACCGGGGTCCTTGTACTGTCCACTTATCTAGACTTGCCTCTTCGGAGGATAGAATTACTATACATCCATGGTCGCAGCATTCAGTACCAACTTGGAGCAATGATACCGTCAGTGTAGACCAGACAGATAGCGCGGTATGTGATGCAGTCCCTTTGTCGGTCTAACAGTCCCTGAACCACATAATTGTCTCTACTGCCTTGCCCTCCCCGCAATGCTAAAGCCCTGAATAAAGCCAGTATAGATTTCCCCAATCTCCCAACTAACTGGGTTTCTTTTCAATATAAATTCGTATATTTGTTACTATCAGTATTATATATATAATATATTCAGGGACTAAGCGTTAGTCTACAGACCCAGTTCTCCATACTGTAAGTCTCTAGACAGGTGTATGCTTAAGCGCTAACATTGTGATCCCGGCCATTAGATCACTGTCTATAACAAAGCAAACTGCCCGTGAGTCGCTAGAAAAAAAACATCCCACCGGGTACCCATGCTTTACTGGTTAAGCAGAGAATTTTCAAATAAAGTCACAATGGTGAGACCACATAAAGTGGTTCGTTATGCTGCTTTGTACTCGACTCCTAGAAAACTCTCACGAGTCAGAGCGCCAAGAATGGTCACCCACCCAAGGACTCTCCGAGACCAATACGGCTCATGTTCAATTAACACTCAGGCTTCGTCCACTTCCCACACACCCCACACAGTACAGAGTGGTTCTCACACACCCCATACAGTACACAGTCTCACACCACCCACACAGTACAAAGTAAGTCTCACATACCCCACACAGTACAGTCTCACACCACGCACACAGTACACAGTGGGTCTCACGTACCCCATACACTACACAGTCTCACACCACGCACACAGTTCACAGTGGGTCTCACGTACCCCATACACTACACAGTCTCACAACACCCACACAGTACACAGTGGGTGTCACGTACCCCATACACTACACAGTCTCACACCACACACACAGTACACAGTGGGTCTCACACCACCCACAAAGTACAAAGTAAGTCTCACGTACCCCACACAGTACAGTCTCAAACCACCTACACAGTACACAGTGGTTCTCACGTACCCCATACAGTACACAGTCTCACACCACCTACACAGTACAGTCTCACATATCCCACACAGTACACAGTCTCACACCACCCACACAATACACAGTGTCACACAACCCACAAAGTTACACAGTGTCACACAAACCACACAGTACACAGTGGGTCTCACGTGCCCCATACAGTACACAGTCTCACACAACCCACACAGTACACAGTGCGTCTCACACAACCCACACAGTACACAGCGAGTCTCACACAACCCACATAACACACAGTGTCACACCACCCACACAGTACACAGTGTCACACAACCCACACAGTACACAGTGGGTCTCACACAACCCACACAGTACACAGTGGGTCTCACACAACAAACACAGTACAGTGGGTCTCACACAACCAACACAGTACTCGGTGTCACACCACCCACACAGTACACAGTGGGTCTCACACAAACCACAAAGTACACAGTAAGTTTCACAGAACCAACACAGTACACGGTGTCACACATCCCACACAGTACACAGTAGGTCTCACACAACCCACACACTACACAGAGGGTCTCACACAACCCACACAGTACAAAGTGGGTCTCACACAACCAACACAGTACACAGTGGGTCTCACACAACCAACACAGTACACAGTAGGTCTCACACAACCCACACACTACACAGAGGGTCTCACACAACTCTAATAGTTCACAGTCTCACACAGTCCAAAGAGGATGTTTCTAATCTTACATTTTCCACACACTACACAATAGGTCTCATACAACTTGTGCGTGTTATGGGGAACGACAACATTGGGTTTATTTACCCGTTTTCTGAAGAATTGAGGCTCGCCTCGCCTTCCATGACCGGGGGACTCAAGTCTGGAGTCGTCCTGCCGAGCGCTGTACACAGGTTAACGTCGTACAGCACGATCGTATTTAGGGTGGGTCCATAATGGCATGGGTGGTTTCACAATGACTGGTCGAACTGCGTCTCAAGTTGTCCAAGACAGGGCCACAGGTTAATACTATCTCGAAACATAATTGCAACAGTCACGGTGCCATTTGCTAATTTTTCTAATACAATTGGTCTTACGTGTATGGTGGCAATACACAGATCAATGGTGGGATGATATCGCCATGGTATCGCCATGTCAGTTATTGATGCCACGTGTACGCACACCACTGGTGGAGAATGTGTTTCCCCGAGCTGGCATTTTGCTGGAGTCGGGCTATATTAAAGCCGTGTACCCGACGGCGAGGCAGTCGTCTTCCTAGCTGCGCGATGGAGGTATCAACAATTATATTCTTCAGTCTGCTGTTGTGTGGTGTGAAAGCCATCTATGCTGATGCGAGTTTGGCAGCCTTGGCTGCACGGGTGCGTCTGGTTGAACGAGAGATCAATTTGGGGAAGCTGGATGCTGTTAAAACTGACACTAAACTGATTGACAAGTTTGAAGTGTTGGAGTCATCACTGAAAGAAGAACTGACTGAAAGATTCCTCCCTCTCTTGATAAAGCCTCTCGTCAAACAAGCTATAACCGACATCATGAACGAAGACTACATTGGCAACATTATTACCGGACATGTTCTCAGGGAAGTTCAAAGCCTTAAAGCAAATGTGCAAAACACAAAGACACAGCTCAAAACCTTGGCAGAACAGCTGAGACGTGTTGAACGGGATAGAGACACTTACAGAAAGAGTCTTCGAAAACAACGTCGCAGTTTGACCAAAGACATCCGTGAATTACAGATTCAGCTCAATCATACTGTAGCTGACCTGCGTGATGCCAGGACCACGGCGTATCCCTTAACGACAGCAGGTGAGACTTTCGTCAGATATTAATACAGCTTAATTAACACTCTATCTTGATATTCCAACCGGAAGATATGAGAATAATAATTTCGTTTAAATTAAGCAAATGTTTTACAGTCATACTGCATGCACATTCAGTATCTGCCTTCTGCTTTTGAAACAATATGTTGCACGTGCATGTTCAGCGTTTTTATTGTGGAAAACGTTCAGGTCCAAATAATCATTTTTGTTTCAAAGGCTGTTTGTAAACTAGTTAACAAGATAACTTATTGTTTATTGTCAACATCATTTAGCGTTCGGAGGACATATTAACGTATTGCTTAGTGGCCATGGTAACATGGGGTTAACGGTCATGTCAGCGTATTGTTTATTGGCCATGTTAACTTTGGGTTCAAGGGACATGTCAGCGTATTGTTTATTGGCCATGTTAACATAGGGTTAACGGTCATGTCAGCGTATTGTTTATTGGCCATGTTAACTTTGGGTTCAAGGGACATGTCAACGTATTGTTTATTGGCCATGTTAACATAGACTTCACGGTACATGTCAGCGTATTGTTTATTGGCCACGTTTACATAGACTTCACGGTACATGTCAGCGTATTGTTTATTGGCCATGTTCACATAGGGTTCACGGGACATGTCAACGTATTGTTTATTGGCCATGTTCACATAGACTTCACAGTACATGTCAACGTATTGTTTATTGGCCATGTTAACATAGACTTCACGGTACATGTCAGCGTATTGTTTATTGGCCACGTTTACATAGACTTCACGGTACATGTCAGCGTATTGTTTATTGGCCATGTTCACATAGGGTTCACGGGACATGTCAACGTATTGTTTATTGGCCATGTTCACATAGACTTCACAGTACATGTCAACGTATTGTTTATTGGCCATGTTCACATAGACTTCAAGGTACATGTCAACGTATTGTTTATTGGCCATGTTCACATAGACTTCAAGGTACATGGCACCGTATTGTTGATTGGCCATGTTAACATGGCTGTCACAGTACATGTCAACGTATTGTTTATTGGCCATGTTAACATAGACTTCACGGTACATGTCAACGTATTGTTTATTGGCCATGTTCACATAGACTTAACGGTACATGTCAACGTATTGTTTATTGGCCATGTTCACATAGACTTCACAGTACATGTCAACGTATTGTTTATTGGCCATGTTCACATAGACTTCAAGGTACATGTCAACGTATTGTTTATTGGCCATGTTTACATAGACTTAACGGTACATGTCAACGTATTGTTTATTGGCCAAGTTAACTTTGGGTTCAAGGGACATGGCAACGTATTGTTTATTAGCCATGTTAACATAGACTTCACGGTACATCGCAACGTATTGTTTATTGGCCATGTTCACATAGACTTCACAGTACATGTCAACGTATTGTTTATTGGCCATGTTCACATAGGGTTCACGGGACATGTCAGCGTATTGTTTATTGGCCATGTTAACATAGACTTCAAGGTACATGTCAATGTATTGTTTATTGGTAATGTTCACATAGAGTTCACGGGACATGTCAACGTATTGTTTATTGGCCATGTTCACATAGGGTTCACGGGACATGTCAGCGTATTGTTTATTGGCCATGTTAACATAGTCTTCAAGGTACATGTCAATGTATTGTTTATTGGTAATGTTCACATAGGGTTCACGGGACATGGCAACGTATTGTTTATTGGCCATGTTAACATGGCTGTCACAGTACATGTCACTGTATTGTTTAGTGGTCATGTAAACATAGGGTTCACTGTACATGTCAACGTATTGTTTATTGGCCATGTTGACATAGGGTTCACGGGACATGGCAACGTAATGTTTACTGGTCGTGTTAACACGGGGTTCACAGGACGTTTGTCGCTTCTTGTGCCCCTTATCCACATTTTTGTTAGCACATTGTAACGTAGAGAACTAAATCAGTCAAACAAGACAGTTAAGATCAGTGAATAACTGAGACAGCACACTGAAACACACTGGATATGAGTTACGATCATAAACATGTGCCTTCGTCTTTGTCGGTTTAGCCTTACAGTGCTCCAGTAAGATCCAGGACCCCGCCCCTCTTATGCAGCTCGAACTGCCCCAACACTGACCCACCACCACCCAGGACTCGAACTCGGTTCATCAGGCTGGCTCATCATTACAATGAAATAGCCACACTTCCCGCTGTCCCCCCCTCGACCTATGTACAAATCCAGTAATGAGGGTGTATATGTGGGGCAAGCGTTACATATCTCATCTTATTATATACCCATGAACAAATCCAGTAATGAGGTTATATATGTGGGGCAAGCGCTGCATATCTCATCTTATTATATACCCATGTAGAACCCCAGACTCAATAATCATTGCGGGAAATTTACAGGGAACTGACTAAAACCATGGTACATTGTATTCTGAATAGGCGGACGTCTTATGGATACTGTATATTAACATAAATATCTCGGTATGTATTTCACACGTGGACTGAGTTGAGGAATACATGCAGTCTACACTTAAAATAAACTCAGAAGACCACACATTGTCTTTCAAGGATATTTTTAGTGTCAGTGTAAGTACGACAATGGTCTTGTTTGACAGAATGATCGCAGCTATTTACATCTAAGCCTCTGGAGCCTTATGATATCCACATATGCATTGAAAGGGACATTTATTTATATTTTTTGTAAACAAATATAAGTTCAGATACAAACAGTCAGTGAATTAGGGAAGTACCCAATATGCTTATACAATTCGTGTCCATGTCATGGCACAGTTAACGCGAAGTGTGTTGTAATATGTTACTTCCATCTGATAAAACCGGAGGCCAAACTTCGGTTGGATAGAAATATTTCCATACTGAGTTGTTGATCAGGGTGCCATTCCACTAACCGATCTTAGCCCTACGCCAATCGTAAACCCTAAAATCCAAATCTTAGTGTGACGTTATGATCAGCTTACCGTTCCACTAACCAATCTTACCCAAGTCAATCGTAAAGTTAAGATCCAAAGTCTAAGTTGCTCAGGACCAACTTAGGATCGCTAATATCAATCATAGAGAAACCAAAGTGGTGGCTTTCATAGTCTATATGAAGGAGAAGAAGAGCGAGCATTTCACCGTGAGCGTCCCCTAATTCTTTACTAACCATGAAATGAATTTGTTAATTCTGTGATGTAAACAAACACTGCACTGAAGCCTTACAAATGTCAGGCCAGTCTGACCACTGTCGTCATGGGAACACAGCCGAGGGTGTCGGTGTAATACATTTGTACAACAATATTACAACGTCATGGTTAAGAATAGGGACGGGTCGTGAAGTGAACAATGTTCTGAAACAAAAAGAAACAAATATGTTTTATTTCACGTGCGCTTATTTGGTAAGGGATTCTAAATTTTAAGGCAGACCGCGTGTTTTTCAAGACCATTGACTAGTCTACATTCTAGATACGTTATCAGACGGTGTGCTTGTGGCGAGGTAGAGGCTAGTCTGTCGTACAGACTCTGAAGCAAATATATCCAAGAAAGCCAACGCAAGTCTAGAAAATGTGGCAAGTCTAGATTTCCTCAGCTTCAGGTCTGAAAATGAAGAAAGTCTCAGGGCTCCTTTTCATTGGATCTATATTTCATTTATGTTTTACTATGAACATTTTTCAGTAAAATATGTTCATTTCAGAGACTAGTTGTTAGTCTAGGTGGAGGCGTTCAGCCGCACCTGCCCCTGAAACCAAGGTGCTCACTACCCTAATATTTTCCTCGAGGTTTTTTCTCCACGTTTACACTTGGTTCCAAAACTACTTCCTCGCATTTCTCTATCTCTCGCACGAAAGAGTCTCGATCTAAGCTTGTATCGGATCGTAAGATCGGTTAGTGGAAAGGGTGTATGTAACTTTTAGCTAAGTGGATTGTAAAATTGGTGTAACTTGCTAAGATTGATCTCAGATAAGATCGGTTAGTGGAACGGCACCCAGTACAAGCAGTCAAGCGCCAAACGTTGCCATGCTCCTAACCTGAAACGTCACAATGACGTCATAGCTGGCAGCTTTGCGGCCGTGGTGTCGCCAGTCAAGGCATTTTATAACTAGCAGTGAGATGTGTGGCTCGTGTTAGGACGTACGTTATTGGTGGGTAAGTTCTCAGTTTCTACTTTTAAACTGATTTAGGAAATTAGACGAAATAGTGTAAATCTATATTGTAAAACTGCTGTAAAGCAGTATGAAGGTTACAGGAGTTTTAAAGTTTCATCCTTTGAACTGATAACATTTACAACAGTCACGGAAGATTTTATGAGATTATATTAAATCTCTCCAGTCGAGTAACGGATGTGTTTCATGTGCATATTCGGACACTTGACGTCATTTCCATAGACTTACATGATATTTCAGTGTAGCATAAATAATTTTCATGAGGTGAGTTTAGAATAGATTTTTTTCAAATTTGACAGAAAAATTTGAAATCATCTCTGCTCTGCGCTCATAATTTCAGTTCAATTCTCCTGACCACTATGTTACTAATGACATCACATATATCAACTTACTTATAGTTCCACAATGCACAATCCCATAGGCCGCCATGTTAAAGGAAATCACGGCACTGTACACGTGTTGATTAAATTGTTGTCATTCGATAAATAAGCAATGGAAAATTAAACAGATATTATGTGATTGTAGGTACGATGATTCCTCACAAATGTGCAAAATTTGACTTGGATCATACGAAAATTAAATTCATGAAAACTCGTTATGCTACATTAAATTAACATGTTTACAAGTCTATGGAAGTTACGTCAAGTGTCCGAATATAACTGGCCCGGGTCTATATCTTGTGTTCTGCGTCAATGAATAACTGCATTGCATTGAAATACAGTAATATTGGACATAAGTATTCGTCATTGTGCATAATTTCTACAGACTTAATTGTTAATTTGGTGCAGCTAGAAACATCATCTTGAATTTATTTGTCGTTTGATCTTGTTCATATTTAACACGTGTCATGAATCATCTCAGCTGCAGAGACATAATTTCCGTTCTATTTTCCATTCAGTATTTCAAGAATGACTGCACTTTGATTGATGCGTGTCACATGGTTAAGACAAGTTTTAACATGGCAGTCTATGGGGAAAGAATACACAGGGGTGTATATATATGTTGCTCATGTAACTACAAGGCGGAAAATACTTGAAGGAACATTACATGGAAATTATGTATCTGTGACCAAGATGATTTCCTAACAACCTGCAAAATTTGACAACCAAATAACGAAAACCGAATTCATGAAAATTATTACAGCTACACTAAATAACATGCAAGTCTATGAGAATTTTGCCGACTGACGAATACTTATGTCCCATGAGTATACATCCCCCCTTTATAGCACACGACCGACAGTATCAGCTGAATGTTTACATTGAAGGCCTGTAGCTTAGCTCTTTTAACACTGAAACCTTTATGTGGAACACATGTATTTCTGCAACACTTTTAAAAAATGCAGTAGAATGTAGATCACGGAAAGGCAACTATGCTTTTTTCTCGTTATTTCTAATAATATTGAAACAGACGGAGAATGTTAATCACTCTTACAGCCGACATTTCAATCTTTACCACCTCACACCGCCACATGTTTGTACACTTGTTGTATATCAAAGCACGCTGCTTCCAACAAGAAGAACGGTTGTGTCAGCTATAGTTTCTGCCCCAGTTAACAGTTGTTTGAGAATTGCACTGCCGGCATGGCTCGATATGCTGACATTTTGTGAATGCTTCACAGAGTTCGCCTGACACTGAATTACAACTTTGTTGCACAAACACCGAGGAAAGTTGCCATGCTGCCCTACACATTGCGTGATAAACAGTAAACACTGTTAAGTTTTAATCTGCTTCCCATTAGAATTTACGGAATTGCCTAAAATACCATGTACACTAAACAGGGAGGGTGGCGTGGGCACATAATGGAAAGGCATTTTGAATTCCAGTCACGATTAATGAAGTCAGACTAAACAGGTGGTGATTCCATAAAGAGGACTTATGAGTAGGTATAAGTGCAGATGTTTTTGTTTGTTTATCTACTTTTACTTTCAGTGTAATAAGGTAAATAATGATGTATGTTTATATATGAAGTCCCCGTAGAGTATACTCGCCCCTAACCTAGCCCCAACCCTTGGGGCGAACAGATTCTTTTTAGTTTCGGTGTTAATGTTTATATTTCAAAACGAAAAAAAACAATCTATTCAGTGAGATCTACAGCATTTCAACAAAGAGGAGCATTACAGCTGTTACACACAGTCAGTGCACAGCTTATTACCTTTTCAGATTCAAACTGTAAAAATAAATTTAGGAAGTGTTTCTTTTTTTCCTGCAGAGACACGCGGTCTTTTATGAACAGGTATCTCAATCAAATCATACCACATATTAATATTTAATACCTCTGCTATAACAGATGTCTTTGAATTTATTCATACATACTATTGAAAGGCAAAACATTTGTGGGAAGCGAAAACTGAGACCAGTAGTTATAATGCTTATGTGCTATGTATAGTTTTCTGACTAAAATATTCCCTGTTTCAGCCTCCACTGACCCGAGCCCGAGCAACACGGCTTCACTAGCGCCAGTGACGACACAAGACTCTGATCTACAGGGTAGGTTAGAAAACCCAGCAGGCAGGAAGCGCAGTCCTTATATACACGCTGATGTATATACCTGTGGAGATTCTATCTTGAGGGATGAGTCTCACCTATGGTATCGATCGACGTTCATGTTGTCAATCACAGGATTTCAAACTGTAAAGACTAAATTAAGGAAGGGTTACTTTTTTCCTGCATAGACACGCGGTCTCGATGAAAAGTTATCTAAATCAAATTGAACCATATATATTTAATACTTCTTCTATAAAAGATGTATTTAGAATTTAATCATACATAATAGTGAAAGGCAAAACATACGTGGAAAGGCGAAAACTGAAGCTAGTAGTTATATAGTTTTGTGAACAACATATTCCCTGTTTCAGCCTCGACTGACCCGAGCCCGAACACCACGGTTCCACCAACGCCAGTGACGACACAAGACTCTGATCCACACGGTAGGTGGGAAAACCCAGCAGGCAGCCTTATATCTTAGCGCCCTAATAAATACCAAACAACATTTGTACTGACATTATCAACTTGTAAAGTTCAACAAACATCAACACTCTCCAGCCAAACACAAGATATTGCTACAACTTCTGGCTCTAACAGAAAGTTCTGTATTAAACACACCATCTTTTATCCCAGAAACCACATGTTGACATTCCCGCCATGTTGTATTGTTGTCAGCCATGATGGAATTGTTTAAACGATGCAGCAATGTCCGAGTCACGTATCACATGATGAAAACATTGTAGATGTGTGACACAGATGTCTGATGTTTACTTTGTGTTGCAGCGACTCCATCACCAGCAGCAGGCCACCGCCTCTACTCCGCCAGCGGGGCCGGTGACCTGGAGACAGTGAAGCGGATCCTGGCAGCGGGTCACGTGGAGATCAACACGAGAGGAGGACTGTGGAGCAGGACACCGGTTATGGCGGCAGCACGGTATGGACACAGCGATGTGGTGGAGTTCCTGGTGGGGAGAGGGGCTGATGTGTCGCTGGTGGACGGGTACGGTTACAACGTCCTTCACGTGGCCTGTCTGGGTGGAGACCTGGAGACGGTGAAGCTGATCGTGTCCAGGAACCTGGTGGACGTCAACAGTAGAGGAGACTACAGCAAGACACCGGTGATGGCGGCAGCACTGAGTGGACACAGCGATGTGGTGGAGTTCCTGGTGGGTAGAGGGGCTGATGTGTCGCTGGTGGACAGTAACGGTAACAACGTCCTTCACGTGGCCTGTCTGGGTGGAGACCTGGAGACGGTGAAGCTGATCGTGTCCAGGAACCTGGTGGACGTCAACGCCAGGAACAAGGACGGGCGGACAGCGGTCTACTGGGCGAGAGTCAAGGGACATCAGCGAGTGGTGGAGTTCATGGTGTCACGTGCTGGACACTGAAGTCGGTGTCGGTGTGGACGGTGACGGGGCACATGTCCTTACTGACACTGACGAGGTGTGTGCCGTCCACGTTGTCGTGTGTCACGATTCACGTGATTTCCTTTGACTTTGTGAATATAAATAAAACTTGTTGAAAGTATTTTCAGACATTTTGTCATTTGTTGTGTTTGGAGCCTCGCAGGATCAGGTAAGAAAATTGTGAAGTGAGTGCAAATATAAACGGTGAGTGATTGTACGTAAACGTCGCCCGTCTTAACATTTCTGTGTTAATTTTGTTCTGAGAATATATCGAATTGTGAAACCGACAACAACAAACTGTTTGTTTACATGTCGCTGCACTCTGTGACCTCAGACTGGGTTCACCCAGTGACATGGCGCCATTTGTACAGTGACAGTGACGTCACACTGCTGGTGACGTCACAGATATACACTGAGGTGCCCGGCCGTCTTCTCAAACAGATAGGACAGAGAGCGGCGCAATGCTGGCATCGTGCCAGACAACACAAGCAGTGTTAGTCAAGTACCATGTGGTCGGTGACGTTTAACAAAGGAAGAATGAACATATCTAGCTGATTACTGCTGAGATTTAACCCTTTTGGTGCCACAGGGAAATGTACCCCTTCTACAGTGACTAAACACACGGTATACAAAATTAAACTGAAAACAATCATCACCCAAATCATCTCAGCTATATAAATCCCTGGATGCCAGAAAGACAAATATCTGCCCCAGTTCTCTGTTTCTTGATCTAACACACTGTTTTTAGGTAAACAACAATTGCTGAAATGACCAGTAAGAATTATGTACATCGTAAATCTGGCCATTTTTTGACACATGACGATTTCGCCATTCGCGGCATCGTTTACTGTATGCTGTAAATGTAAATATCGGGTATTTACCCGTTGAAGTGAATTTGAAAAATAACCAATTAGGGATCAGTGGGATGGTTTTTTTGTCAAGTCGCCAATAGAACCTCGCCTATAACCTTGGGATAACCTTTAAATCGTCTTGGGGGCAGGCAAACACAAACGCCGAAGTGAGTTTTCCGTTATATTTGATAGTGAGAGGGTGAGTAAGTGACTTAGCTTAGTTTTACGCCGGTTTTAGCAATATTCCAGCAATATCACGACGGGGAACACCAGAAATGGGCTTCACACATTGTAGCCATGTGGGGAATCAAACCCGGGTCTTCGGCGTGACGAGCGAACGCTTCAATCACTGGGCTACCCCACCGCCCCTATTTGACAGTGTTTACAAAATCCCGTTTCACGTAAGGTCTTCATGAAACGCCAATTACCTCGCACATGTTTAACACTCAGCTGCAGCACACACATCCCTGAGTTCTTCACATATTTAAAAAAAACCAATGACTGATGGTCTTAGTTACCTGTTCAAATAGTGTTGATATTAAACCCCTGAATACCGTTCAAATAGTGTTGATGATATTAACTCCTTGGATGCCGTTCAAATAGTGTTGATATTAACCCCCTGGCTGCCGTTCAAATAGTGTTGATGATATTAACCCCCTGGATGCCATTCAAATAGTGTTGATGATATCACCCCCCTGGATGCCATTCAAATAGTGTTGATGATATTAACCCCCCGGATGCCGTTCAAATAGTGTTGATGATATTAACCCTATGGATGCCGTTCAAATAGTGTTGATGATATTAACCCCCTGGATGCCGTTCAAATAATGTTGATGATATTAACCCCCTGGATGCCGTTCAAATAGTGTTGATGATATTAAAATTTACTATTCATTCGAGCTGTTTGTCAACACTGGTGTGTTTGTGCTATATTTGTTGCCACTGAATAAAATACAGAACGTAAGTGAAAGGAATACCCAGTCTAGACTATCCCCAGAAAAAAACTACAGTTAGTGTCATGGGTGAAAATAGCTGTGATATTTTGATGGATGGATCGCTGAAAATCAGTGACACCAGTGGCCGTATGCATATGTCGGGTGTAAATTCTAGTCCGGGCGTAAGTAAACTGTGCGCCCGGACGTAACGTTAAACCGGTATGTACATATTAGACGTAGTTAAAGTTACGCCAGTCGTAGCGATCCATATTTACGCCACCTACCCAGCAGGCGTAAGCCAGGCGTAGCCTTGTAATGGCGGCACTGGATGCCGAGTTTTTTTTATCAGACGCACATTTTCAAAAGTTGTGCCACCAGGTGTTCACGGTTGTCTTACAATCAGCGTTAGATAATATTATTATGCTACTATTGTCAATATGAATGACATGATACGGTTAGGTGTACTTGTCGAGTTCAAAGTCAAAAGTAATGTGTATATGTTATACATATGCATTTAATTAGAGCTATTTCACTGCCAGCACACGAACATATACAGATCAGGAGTTACCGGGAACAGCACAGAAATTTAAACAGCGACAGCGACAACAACAACAACGACGACGATAACACACACAATAAGAACAGGCGTTGTAATGGGTGTGACAACATCACGCGCATCAAACTCTAACATTATCTGAAGCTTCGACTCTCAAGTTCCCAATAACTTGTCAAACTTTAGACTAGCTGTCACACCCCAGGGACTCGTCTCCCGTCTTGGTGGCAGTGACAAAGTTCTGTGGCATCACACCATATATTGTTCAGTGAAGCGTCCATTGCCTAATAACACTATTACCTGCCTTGCAATTAGTGTGCGAAATAGTTTCCAAATGTTGCTAGCCAGTCGGGCTAGCTTTGCCTGAAAGCTACTAGCCCACAGAATAATTCACTAGCCCGAAATTTGAAGGTAGAAACTAAGCAAGGTAAAATATCATCATTTATCCGGCCATAACCTTGCATGAATTTAAAGTGTGTTATACCTTAACTAATCGGAGAGAGTGCATATTTAAAAAATGAATCCATGAAAATTCACTAGACAGTCGGGCCTGTGACTGTGGAAATATAATGGCCCGAAAGGACTTTCACTAGCCACGGGCTAGCGGGCCAGTGGCTATTTCGCACACTGCTGGCAATCAGCTTCAGCTATTTACCACAACGCAAATGGAGATATAAATCCCTGGAACAGAGAGGAGGCGCTGTCGAATATTTTCTCTGGATCTGACTTAAATTCATACCTGACCACATGGGTGTCATCACTACACACCATCATGACAACATGCCATCATCACTTCATACCATCATCACTACACAGCATCATTACTACATACCATCCTCACTACACATCACCATTACTACATACCATCATCACAACATACCATCATCACTACATACCATCCCCACTACACACCATCATCAATTTACACCATCATCACTACATACCATCTTCACTACACACCATAATTACTTCATACCATCATCACTACATACCATCCTCACTATACACCAGCATCACTACACACCATCATCACTACACACCATTATCACTTAACACCATCATCACACCACACCATCATCACTAGACACCATCATCACTACACACCATCATCACCACACACCATCATCACTACAGACCATCATCACAACATACCATCATCACAACATACCATCATCACTACATACCATCCTCACTACACACCATCATCAATGTACACCATCATCACTACATACCATCATTACTACACACAATAATTACTTCATACCATCATCACTACACAGCATCATCACTACATACCATCATCACTACATACCACCATCACTACACACCATCAACACTTCATACCATCATTACTACACAGCATCATTGCTGCATACCATCATTACTACATACCATCGTCACTACACAGCATCATCACTGCACATCATCATTACTACATACCATACATACCATCATCACTTCATACCCTCATTACTACATACCATCATCACTACACACCATCATCAATTTACACCATCATCACTACATACCATCTTCACTACACACCATAATTACTTCATACCATCATCACTACATGCCATCATCACTACAAGCCTCATCACTTCATACCATAATCACTACACAACATAGTGGATGGTGTCAAGACACAGTCGATAGTGGATGGTGGATGGTGTCAAGACACAGACGATAGTGGATGGTGTCAAGACACAGACGATAGTGGATGGTATCAAGACAGACGATGGTGGAGTCTATGCTTACAGTCTTATTATAAGAAAATCCAATAATCCGATATTTATTTTTTTCTGAAACGCACAGAAGTTTGATTATTTAATGTCAAGGTGAGGATCGAAGGGTGTGCGCACTTGTGCGGTGTTATTCATGGGGGTGGGGTTGTGTTCTGTGTGTGTGTGTGTGTGGGGTAAAATACAGTATCATTAATTAACAAGGCAGATTGAAATTGTTCGTGTGAATAAGAAGGGGTACAATTGCAGTCTTATCAACTTATATAGAGAATTTCACCCAAGTGTCTTCTGATATCAATTATATCAACACGAGTTGATAAAGTTACAAATATCCGAGGCTTGCCGAGGATATTTTTACTTTATCAACGAGTGTTGATATATTTGATATCAGAAGACACGAGGGTGAGATTCTATTTATCATCTAAAATCACTCTTCATTAATTTTCAATGAAAAATGTACATCTCTGAACATGGTACTGCCATTAGACTTGCAGTGCAACGATGTCATAGCATTGTGACGTCATCAAGTACATGACGTCATAGCATTGTCAGGGCATTGTACAAAATCTACTGTCAAAACGATATCTCCTAGGATACACACAAGCGATATCTCCTGTGGAACACAGTTTTGGATGATAAATGAAAATATGCAACTTATATACTGGATATATATTTTATATACATATCTATTTGGAGAGCAAGTGTTGTTCAACAACCTGTGTTTACGGATGCAATACACCGACCAGGTAGTACATAGTAGCGGAAACATAAAACTGAAGTTGAGCTATCACAACCCCAACCCCTACCTTACCCCTATCACAACCCCAACCCTATCACAACCCCAACCCCTACCTTACCCCTATCACAACCCCAACCCTACCTTACCCCTATCACAACCTCAACCCTATCACAACCCCAACCCCTACCTTTACCCCTATCACAACCCCAACCCCTACCTTACCCCTATCACAACCCCAACCCCTACCTTACCTCTATCACAACCCCAACCCTACCTTACCCCTATCACAACCCCAACCCTATCCTTACCCTAACCCCCAACCCCTACCTTGCCCCCTATCACAGCCCCAACCCCTGCCTTCACTCATCACAACCCCTATCACAGCCCCAACCCCTACCTTACCCCTATCACAACCTCCACCCCCTACCTTTACCCCTATCACAACCCCAACCCCTACCTTACCCTATCACAACCTCAACCCCTACCTTACCCCTATCACAACCCCAACCCCTACCTTACCCCTATCACAGCCCCAACCCCTACCTTACCCCTATCACAGCCTCAACCCTATCACAACCCCAACCCCTACCTAACCCCTATCACAACCTCAACCCTATCACAACCCCAACCCCTACCTAACCCCTATCACAACCACAACCCATTCACAACCCCAAACCCAACCTTACGACTATCACAGCCTCAACCCTATCACAACCCCAACCCCTACCTTACCCCTTACCTTTGCCAGACGGTTGCGAGAGCACTTTCTTTATTTAAACGGAAAACAGTGAATCAAGTCTGTTATGTTTAATATGATTAAAATCTGAAATTTTATGCGATCACTTATTTTTTCTCCTCTCTCAGTATATGTGTGTCAGAAAACTGAGGCGAGGAGGCGAGCGAGCCAGCACTGTTGGTGACAGTAGGGATGTATACGTGCAGCCTCAACAGTTTACGGGAAGGGGCGATTGGTTCAGAACACATAAACAATAATCGGCGCTATCGTCGTCATGATATATGTAAGGTCAACGTCAAACGTTCCGATTACTTTCTTGGAATTTGTGAGTGAACGTGATCACGTGACTGCCTTTGCCAGGACAGCTATGGGTTTGTGCGATGTGTTACAAAAGGTGGTTAAGAACAGAAAGTAAATATATTGTAAGTCTAGAAGTATGAAGTATATAGTTTGGACCGATATTTATAGGTAATGCTATAGGGAAACCTTTCTGTTATGAATTAATCCGCAAATATCTTTGTCATTTCGAATATACACGGTTTGGGTTCCATGACAATTACAAAAACATTTATGCAAACGCAACAAGTCGCAACCTATCGCTCAAGGAAGTGAATTCGAAGCGCTCGTAATTTATTCCACACACATACATCTGACAGCTAATAAAACGCTTAACTTTGAAAGAAAGTCTAAATTGCAAAATATAATAAGTAATTACACAAAATAATCCCTGAATGAAGGAAAATTGCATTTACTTGAAAAGCTAGGGCAGCTTGAAAATCATGGACTGGTCCACTTTACTGAAAGGAATGAAATTTGTATCATATTGAAAACAATATAAAATTATCTGTGCAAAATACAAATTCAGACCTGATACATGCTCTAGAAGAGAGAATTATACCTAAATTAAACTTACTTTATGAAAAGTAAATCCTACAAAACGCAATTGCATTACGCAAAACAATAGCACTACCCTGACTGACTGAGTTTGGTTTTATGCCGCTTTTAGCAATATTCCAGCAATATCACGGCGGGGGACACCAGAAATGGGCTTAACACATTGTACCCATGTGGGGAATCGAACCCGGGTCTTCAGCGTGACGAGCCAACGCTTTAACCACTAGGCTACCCCACCGCCCCAATGATGGGAAAGCAAAATGTTGGTTAAAGGAAGAGAGCAAGATTGTTGAAGTAACTATTACATAAATCAACGAAACCTGTGATATTCCCTGAAATCATATGATAAAGAAACACTCGCTGCACATAACTGCGCCCTTTGGGTGAAACCTGTGGTCTTGGGTTCGAATCCTGGATCATGTTTCTTGGGTCTCCAGCATCACTCCCATGCCCCTGGGTTTCACCAAAGGGGTGAGGTCTAAATAATGCAAAATGTTGCTTTACACGATAATTGTACGTTTGTCGAGTTGTTTGTAAGTTGTAGATTGTAAATGTTTCGCAAACATTGACGAGAATTAACATCGGTCCCTTTAACCCCATTTTTCATGTTTACATGCTCATTGCTTACATGCTAATGGTTACCAAGTATATGTTGGTTGCTTGCAGCCAATCCGATAACATCTTTGAGTGACATTTTAGAAGTTGGGACCTACAATATTGAACACACGTTTTGCTACACATTCCTGCTTGACAACGGTATACACGAATCTGTAAACGTCGCACCCACGAAATAAAAGAAGTTGTTATCCATAAGGTATGTTTAATATACCCAATCAGATACTTGTTACTGAAGTTTGTTACAAAATAGCGACGGCATTTGAAACGAAACAAAGTGACAACAACATATTATGTTTTGCCGTGTACAAACTCAAGTTGGCAATTTTATTTTACTGAAGCTGCCTTAAGATTTGTGTGACTTCGGGTTTATCCCAAATTATGCCATCCTACCTCACACACGGATGTCGGATTGTGATTGGCTGAGACCTATTCTATTATATTCAATGTACCTGGAAAATGCCTGGCTGTGGTATTCCTGCCGACGACTGTATACATTCATAACACATCCCTTCAATGTGATTTGGTGTGTCGTAAGATGACCTCGTCGTCCAGGGGTTCCCAGGGTGACATGATTTCATATAGCCCAGAGTGAGTTTAGTTTACGCCGCACTCAGCAATATTCCAGCTATATGGCGGCGGTCTGTAAATAATAGAGTCTGGACCAGGCAATCCAGTGATCAACAACATGATCATCGATCTGCGCAATTGGGTTACCGATGACATGTGTCAAAACAAGTCAGCGAGCCTGACCACCCGATCCCGTTAGTCGCCTCTTACCACAAGCATGGGTTGCTGAGGGACCATTCTGACCCGGACCGTCACGGGGCATATAGCCCAATAAAATAAAGTAGTATAGATGATATATAAACCTTTGTTTCCTTCGAGAGGCGTAGGCAATTTACAATGTAACTTAATTACATATCAAAGCGGCATAAAACCATATAACGCCTTTGTTCTGTACATAAATGCCCGATGCATGTCAAATGATAAGACTTAAACGTGATTATAGCCGAGGTACAACTGTTTCACTAATCTGTGTTGACAAATACAAGATATCCACGTGATAAAGCACGCTTCACCAAGGAGATCGATAAAACAATGTTTTGTCATTTCTGAAGATTAGAACAAAGGCAGCATGTAGGTACAGGGTTATTCCATAAAGATTTAGCTTGACAACGCAGAGAAATATTGCAAGGGCGTTATCATTATTTATACACGTGTAAATACGTTTGAAACTTATTTTAAACATTCTTTATTAAGCTGTTAATAATGTTGGAATCTCATGTAAGAAATATACGACTCATCTGTGTTTTATTGCTCAATAAAACTACATGTAGAATACACCACCAATTGTCCCACGCCAACGAGTAATTTATCCTCCCTGGAAAGTTCTTTTGTAAACAAAAACAACGACCACGAGTCGTACATTTCCTAAACAAATATGTTCATATCAACGTCAGTTTTTAAAAGTAAGTAAAGAAACCGTACCGTGGATAAGAAATAGGTGTATGTTTAATGTTTAGAGACATAGAACACGAGTGTTATCATATTATCTTGTTAATTTGATCCTTATTGACTCGGTGATATTTCACTTACACAAAAAGCCTATTATTTTCGGTAACACGTAACAAGGGACAATAAGGGGTCATATTCGAAGGTCACCATGACTTTAATTTGACATAAACTGAAGTCCCATTTCCCATGTAAGTGATACATAGATGACCAGGGGCCCATTCCAAACGATCGTTTCACCAAAATGATCCAACTCCCATACTTTAACATACACTTACGGCTGTCGTAGCGCTACAGTCGCGTTGAGGAACGGAGCCCAGAGTACTTGACGTGGTTTACATATCACACAGCGTTATTACACCTTATTACGCGCCATAACGGTCAAGACGACAGGCAAAACAAGAAACCGAAGCCAGACAAACACATCTATTATTCTGTGCAGTCGGCAATGACAAATTTCTCCTCGTCCAATTGCATGCACGTCCAATGTTGTAGTTAATATATGGACAAAAATATAGCTTTGCAGTAATTGTTTATAACTACAATCATTAGTCCATCTCTCTGTAGAGCGTCGGTTCCCCTATTCCTCCTCCTCTCTCTCTCTCTTTCCCTAGCTCTTATACCCTGAAAGTCCGGGTTAGAATATTGATCTTCAGTAACCCATGGTTGTCCAAGGGGGAGACTAACGGGATTGGGTGGTCAGGCTCATGCTGTTGATCACTTGATTGTCTGCTAAAGACACGAATATCTACAAACCGCCGCCAAATCCTCTCTCTCTCTCACATACATTCTTCACATCGCCCCCTGCCCCCGCTCTTTCATAACACACGCGCACGCACACACTCGCACACATTCTTGAGTACACACGCATGTGAGAAACAATTCCAGCAAATGATTTCCATGGCGAACAGGATCTAACAGAAGGGTCATTGAGCACAGGCTCAGTACAGCACTGTATATCCCCCTTTATACGTCCAGTCGTATATTTCCTCCAGACATGCATCACCACCAGCCCACACACATAAACACACGAGCACACATATGAACGCAGTAACAGACACACATAAATACAGATACACACATTTATATGCATACTGGCACACAGACACACACAGACACACACAAACACACACACATTGAGACACGGCCATATTCAAGCAATATCACGGCAAGGGGACACCAATTTCTTGAAACAAACTTAAGTCGGATTTTGACTTAGATTTACTCAAATTTGAGAAAGTGCAGGAAAATGCATTTCCAGCATAAACTGAAATCAATATTTAACATTTTTTAGTTAAACAATGCAGTTGAGTAAAATATACAGCCGTTTCAAATTGTCAAAGTTTCAAATTTGAGTAAACACATAAGTTTGTTTCGAGAAATCAGAGCCAGATCCAGGAAGCAGGGCAGCATCAAGCATCTATTCACCTCATATTTAAATTAATTGATGGTGTTCTTTGGGCATTAAATATGTTTTTCCATTGTGAATTTCAAGTATTTTTACACCGATGAGAATGCCTCTGTAAAATTCATAATTTGTTTTTTTGGTTTGTTGTTTAACTTTCCACCAGCACGTGGAGTGAGCGAGTTTAGTTTTACGCCGCACTCGGCAATATTCCAGTTATATGGGAGAGGAAAGATCAAAAGTATAGCATCGGTCTACACAACTGGGATATGATGACATGTGTCAACCGGATCTGTTTAAATGCCGTTTACACCAACAAAACAGGCCGAGTTGTGCTTCCTAATGTTGAGCACAAAGCAACACAGCCACAGTGAGATCCACACCAGTAATCAGTTCAAGTAATTATGCATCCAGCCTTGCACCCTGAACACCAAGTCTCCGTCCACAGCCAAGGTAGACATCTTGTAGGCTACTACATTCACGTGGTTAACGTGTACTCACCAGTATGTAGATACTAGTCAATGTACGTCTTTATATTTGGTCTTTTAATCATAATATGTCATCAAGTCGCAGTTTATGCCAGTTCATAAGTCACAGGCTTTGGTATTGCGGCAAATATACCATATTTCTATGATATTGGGACTTCCCCATTAGCAGAACATAGTGAGAACTGTTTGAGCATTTAATCAATAACATATTAATGACAGATGTTGCATCCTAATGCCACAGATGTTCTACACAACAGTTTACACTTAATAATAAACGTGCATGATTCCACTTCACAACTTCAAGCTGAACATTTAACGGGTCCAGAAAATTGGCACACTTTCAGACAGTGTATGAGCCGACATTTCACTTCTTTGAACCGACACGCCAAGGCTCTGTATCAAAGACTATTAAACGAACTATTATCACTCACTCATTCACTCGCACTATCAACCACTGGTTTGGTATTCGAAATGACAAATACCTTAACTAGGTGACATACACCGAGTTTTCACCAAGTTCTCCAAAAAAAGGACAGCGAGGTGTATGCGGAAGCACATACAAGAGGACATAACTCTGCTTGGCTTCACACTGAGTCATTTGTGTGGGGCGGTAACACGTTTTGTGAGTGAGTGAGCGAATTTAGTTTTACGCTGAACTCAGTAATATTCTAGCTATATGGCGGCAATCTGCAAATAATCGAGTCTGTACCAGACAATCCAGTGACCAACAGCATGAGCATCGATCTCAGCAATTGGGAACCGATGACATGTAACAACCAAGTCAGGGGAGCTTACCACCCGATCCCGTTAGTCGCCTATAACGACAAGCAAGGGTTACCGAAAGCCAATATTCTAGGCCGGACCTTCACGGGTCTAACACGTTTTGTTATTCTTACAAATGAAAACATTCACAAAAAAATACACGACCCTATCTGAAACGTAAATTCAGTGTGTGCATTTCACTGCATTTACTTGTATGTGTAATTGTGCTTGCATTGGGAAATTGAGTGAGTTCCAATCTTATACTCTAGTGTTAAGAATAAATAAATATCCCATATTACGATTTTAAAACAAACGAAATCTATTTATTTAACTTTATAGTTGAGATTGAAGGTGTGTGTGTGTGTGTGGGGGGTGGGGGTGGGGAGGGAGCATATTGTTTGCTGCAATGCATGAATACACGTGATATTTGTGCCACATCTGGTTTGATGGCACCACATGTTTCTCAATTTTTGCTCTATATCAACGGATCCGCAGTCTCGAAACCATCTGTAAAAAGACATTTTCGGTCATTTTGTCGACCTTTCGTCCTTTTCTGTCTTTGAGCCCCAAACAGGCCCCCCTGTTGTGGGTGTTTTATCGCTTGCTGTACAACCTTGAAGTAAGTTTAACGACGGATAGTGGAGCCTGGTTGTTCTCTGGCGTTGATAGGCTATATTGACTGTATATTCCACTTTTTGTCCTGTAGTCCATGAGATCAAAGTCACTTTTGTAAAAAAAAATTATTTCTGGAAGGTGAACATCGAAATGTTTATTTGAAAGCTTAATATAAACTGTAGATACTGGCCAGATTTCCAAACAGACTGATGATATATCAAACGAATTTGGTATGTTTTGTATGTCTTATTAATATGTCTTGCTTGGAAAATATTGCAAGCTCTAGTCTCATGTTCTAGTGTAAAGACAATGGAAAAATATTTAAATTCTGAAACGCACACTAAATTTGTTTATTCAATGTTAAAGTGAGGATCGATGGGCATGTGCGTACTTGTCCTGTGGTATTCAGGGAGAGGAGGGGCGTTGGGGTAAGGCTGTGTGAGTGTGGGGGAGGGGGGTAGTGGGGAAGGAAAATTATACAGAAAATACAATACAGGAGCATTAACAAAGCTGGTTGAAATTGTTCGTGTGAATAAGAAGGGGAACAATTGCAGTCTGATCAACTCAGGTAAAGATATGCAGCTTGTATACTGGATATATATTTTATACATATCTATTTAGAGAGCAATTGTTTGTTCAAACAACCTGTAGCTTACATGTGTTTATGGATACAATACACCGACCTGGTAGTGCCTAGTGGCAAAACATAGGACTTTCAAAACCAGACACCTAACATCTGATCTTTGAAATGATCTTATTTACAGAAAATAATAACAGTTTCTCAACCATATCAATAAAATAAAATAAAAAGATTTGTTTTTCCTTTTCAGAGGCAGTGATGATCGAGACTTGCCACATCTTGTAGACTTTCCTGGGCCGCATTGAGTATGTCTGTTTCAGGGTGTGTATGACAGACTCTATCAGGGTAGTTGTGACTGATGGAAAGTGTGTGATTTCATGTTCGCGCGGATTTCTTTTTATGTGCAACGGGAATGTGTTCGTAACATATTATTGTGAAACGTTTTATATACTACCAAGTATAATATTACTTTCGCAGTGTATATCCCACACGACTATCCCACCGGACGATCTATATAGACAGGCCCCCAGAATCCAGTGTATCAAAAGGAAGCGGCACTATATAGAATACAACTGAGCCACGAGGACCTACAGACTTTAGAGTGAGTGAGTGAGTCTGGTTTTACGCCGCATTTAGCAATATTCCAGCTATATGGCGGCGGTCTGTAAATAATCGAGTCTGGACCAGACAATCCAGTGATCAACAGCATGAGCATCTATCTGCGCAATTGGGAACCGATGACATTTGTCAACCAAGTCAGCGAAACTGACCACCCGATCCCGTTAGTCGCCTCTTACGACAAGATAGTCGCCGTTTTATGGTAAGCACATGGGTTGCTGAAGATCTATTCTACCCCGGATCACTGACTTTAGAAGCTGCTGACCCTGACTTAACTCTCCAAGAACTCATTTAAAATACAACAACAGGACCACGGCTTATCAAGGGAAATACAACATGAAATGTACTTGCCACGGCCACCGGGCAAGCGATTTAAGGTGATGGAAATGATCAGGTGATTTATTTTATCATCTGATGCCATACAAACACATGAATGACACCAGAAAATTCAGCCATTGGTCCATTGTCGGAGAACGTATGGATAGACTTGGCCATAAATGTAGTATATAAAATAAACTGAGGGGCAAAGGAAACGTCCCCAAAGTAAAATTGTAAAAAACAGTTCTTCTGTTTTCGTTATGACGGAAATTTAGTTAGGAACACATCTCCCGAACGCATCCCCACGTCTCACAGAAAGGAAATCCACGTGGAGCTTTTTGTAGGCATGAAAATTGCTTTTATTCACGTTTTTAGCATGCTTCTGTGGAAACATACCCGTATGAAAGTACAGTATAAAAATTATGCTCGACTGTTCGAATTCATCACTTCAATACGTTGGACACAAAGAACATGCCTCGACTCACGGCAGAACAGAGAGAACGAGCTATTGGGATGTTGCAGCTGGGTGCTTCTCACAGTCACGTTGTAAGAATCATGGGTTGTAGCAAGAAAACCATCACCAGACTGATGACACGCTTCAGAACAACAGGTCGGACTGCAGACAGGCCTAGGACAGGGAGACCACCCGTAACCACCCCTCAGGAAGACCGCCATTTACGGGTGCTTCACTTGCGCAACAGATTCCTGACTGTGACGTCATCAGCAACAACCAGCCTTACCCATCCAGTCAGTAGAAGGACCATATCCAGACGACTCCGCCGATTCGGTATCAGAGCCTACAGACCATTCCGGGGCGTGACGTTAACGCGTGAACATCGACGTCGTCGATTGGCTTGGGCACGTAGAGTTCGGCAGTGGCAGCCGCGGAACTGGCGCCGGGTACTCTTCAGTGACGAGAGCCGCTTCCAGTTGAACAAAGCTGATGGTCGGGTACGAGTCTACAGACGTCGGAACGAACGCACAGCACGTTGTTGCGTTCAGGAAGTTGAGACGTTTGGCGGCGATAGTTTGTGGCGAGAGGAAGACTGACTTGTTGGTGATAAGGGGGAAACCTAAATGCCCGTCGATACATTGATGTTGTTTTACGACCTGTCGTGTTACCCTTCCTCCAGCAGAATCGAGGCGTGTTGTTTCAGCAGGATAACGCTACTCCCCACACTGCTGTTGTTACCCGGAACTTCCTGAACAACAACAACGTAAACGTCATTCCTTGGCCAGCAAGATCCCCCGATTTATCACCTATTGAGCACCTATGGGATCATCTCGGCCGTCAGGTTAAGCAACGTCAACATCCCCCACAGACAAGAAACGCTTTGGCTCAAGCTCTACAGGAAGAATGGCGTCGCATCCCAGGTCACGTGATCAGACGTCTTGTGCACTCTGCACGACGTCGTGTGGCAGCATGTATCGCTGCAAGAGGTGGACACACTCGCTACTGAGGAGTTGGACACTCAGACACTCTGTCAGTACTGATGTGCATGTGTTGTCATGATCGAAAACCGGACATTTGAACCTCCTGTGAAAAACGTCACAAAAACTCTACTTACAGCAAATTGTTTCAATTGTTCTGTAATGACAGTCTGCATAATATGTTCAAAAATTATATCAAACATTTCAACATTGAATTGCACGTGTCTGTATCATTTTATGATACAAAAATGATCGGGGACGTTTCTTTTGCCCCTCAGTTTAGCATAGTTTTGTCTAAACACTTTTTATAGATATTCTAAATATATTTCTAAATGTTTTGTTTTTTTGTCATACATGTACAGTGGTAAATATATATACATGGTGGACACATACTTTTTATATCAATGTTTTGATTAGGATATCCAAGCAGAAATGTGATTTCGATTATTTTGTTTGTACTTACATCCATGTTCATATTACATTTTGAATGTTTCTATAAACGATTTAACTTTACTACTGCGGAAAAATAGTGCTCAACAGGCAGGGAAGAACAAGTACCATATTTAAACGTTTTTCTGGTATGACACGGCCGGGGATCGAACCCGGGACCTTCCAATCACCGGGCGGACGCGCTAACCACTAGGCCATGGAGGCAGTTTGCATGAAGGAAGAAAGGTAGCGACTGATAACTGGTTGATCCATAAACGCTTTCAGTAAACACAATCTTGTTGGTTATGGTGAAAAACACTCACTCATTATATCAACCACTGGATTGTTTGAACAAGGTTCTGTTGCAGAGCATCGCCTATATCATTGCTGACTCTGGCAGAAACACTCACTCACTCATTATATCAACCACTGGATTGTTTGAACAAGGTTCTGTTGCAGAACATCGCCTATATCATTGCTGGCTCTGACAGAAACACTCACTCACTCATTATATCAACCACTGGATTGTTTGAACAAGGTTCTGTTGCAGAACATCGCCTATATCATTGCTGACTCTGGCAGAAACACTCACTCACTCATTATATCAACCACTGGATTGTTTGAACAAGGTTCTGTTGCAGAGCATCGCCTATATCATTGCTGGCTCTGGCAGAAACACTCACTCACTCATTATATCAACCACTGGATTGTTTGAACAAGGTTCTGTTGCAGAGCATAGCCTATATCATTACTGACTCTGACAGAAACACTCACTCACTCATTATATCAACCACTTGATTGTTTGAACAAGGTTCTGTTGCAGAGCATAGCCTATATCATTACTGACTCTGACAGAAACACTCACTCACTCATTATATCAACCACTGGATTGTTTGAACAAGGTTCTGTTGCAGAGCATAGCCTATATCATTGCTGACTCTGACAGAAACACTCACTCACTCATTATATCAACCACTGGATTGTTTGAACAAGGTTCTGTTGCAGAGCATAGCCTATATCATTACTGACTCTGACAGAAACACTCACTCACTCATTATATCAACCACTTGATTGTTTGAACAAGGTTCTGTTGCAGAGCATAGCCTATATCATTACTGACTCTGACAGAAACACTCACTCACTCATTATATCAACCACTGGATTGTTTGAACAAGGTTCTGTTGCAGAGCATAGCCTATATCATTGCTGACTTTGACAGAAACACTCACTCATTATATCAACCACTGGATTGTTTGAACAAGGTTCTGTTGCAGAGCATAGCCTATATCATTGCTGACTCTGACAGAAACACTCACTCACTCATTATATCAACCACTGGATTGTTTGAACAAGGTTCTGTTGCAGAGCATAGCCTATATCATTACTGACTCTGACAGAAACACTCACTCACTCATTATATCAACCACCTGATTGTTTGAACAAGGTTCTGTCGCAGAGCATCGCCTATATCATTGCTGACTCTGACAGAAACACTCACTCATTATATCAACCACTGGATTGTTTGAACAAGGTTCTGTTGCAGAGCATAGCCTATATCATTGCTGACTCTGACAGAAACACTCACTCACTCATTATATCAACCACTGGATTGTTTGAACAAGGTTCTGTTGCAGAACATCGCCTATATCATTGCTGACTCTGGCAGAAACACTCACTCACTCATTATATCAACCACTGGATTGTTTGAACAAGGTTCTGTTGCAGAGCATCGCCTATATCATTGCTGACTCTGGCAGAAACACTCACTCACTCATTATATCAACCACTGGATTGTTTGAACAAGGTTCTTTTGCAGAGCATCGCCTATATCATTGCTGACTTTGGCAGAAACACACACTCACTCACGCACTCAACCACTGCTTCTGTTACAGAGCACTACCAATAACATGGCTGACGAGGTTGATAACAACACTCACTCATTCACTCGGCCTTGGATTGTTTGTGCACGTTTTCGATACTAAAACCCGTATTAATAATATTATAATGTATATTCCACATAAGCCTACATAAGTGGGGGTCATCTTATAAGAAGGTCAGATAAAACTTATTCAATTGCAATTCCTTTCTTATACACTGCACTGTAATGTACGAAGTTTTCTACAAGGTTTAAAATAGATATCTATGATTGTGTAGCCCAGCTGCTTCAGGTGAATACTAATGAATATGTGTGTTCATCTGAGTATCAGTTTGTGTTCTAATACACATATGTAACATACACATATGAATAACGTTGCTTTAAGACAGTATATTTAGTGAAATCCACACTGATACAGACTCATGGATGTCTTTTCACCCATCCTGATTATTTTAATGATAGTTGGTTAAACAAGGACATCATTTCTGAAAAAAACTCACAGAGTTGGTATGATGTTTTGATTCTGGTCAGCGTGTCAGTACGTGTTATGAGGTGTACAGTACACAACTCCTAGTGTACAGTACACAACCCCTAGTGTACAGTACACAACCCCTAGTGTACAGTACACAACCCCTAGTGTACAGTACACAACCCTTTGTGTACAGTACACAACCACAAGTGTACAGTACACAATCCCTAGTGTACAGTACACAGCCCTAGTGTACAGTACACAGCCACTAGCGTACAGTACACAACCCCTAGTGTACAGTACACAACCCCTAGTCTACAGTACACAACCCCTAGTGTACAGTACACAACCCCTAGTCTACAGTACACAATCCCTAGTCTACAGTACACAGCCCTAGTGTACAGTACATAACCCCTAGTCTACAGTACACAACCCTTATTGTACAGTACACAGCCCTAGTGTACAGTACATAACCACTAGCGTACAGTACACAACTCCTGGTGTACAGTACACAGCCCTAGCGTACAGTACACAACCCCTAGTCTTCAGTACACAACCCCTAGTCTTCAGTACACAACCCCTAGTGTACAGTACACAACCCTTTGTGTACAGTACACAACCCCTAGTCTACAGTACACAATCCCTAGTGTACAGTACACAGCCCTAGTGTACAGTACACAACCACTAGCGTACAGTACACAACCCTTAGTGTACAGTACACAGCCCTAGTGTACAGTACACAACCCCTAGTCTACAGTACACAACCCCTAGTCTACAGTACACAGCCCTAGTGTACAGTACACAACCCCTAGTCTACAGTACACAACCCCTAGTCTACAGTACACAACCCCTAGTCTACAGTACACAACCCTGTGCACTTAAAAGAACCCACGAATCGGTTGGTAGATGACCAGATGGTGACCACATGAATACGTGCAAACACCTTGTTGAGGGTACAGCAACGTGCAGTAAACTTGGACAAAGTACTGTGACTATGTGTCATATGACAACATGATACAGTCACGTCAGTAGTCATATGACAACATGATACAGTCATGACAGTAGTCATATGACAACATGATACAGTCACGTCAGTAGTCATATGTAGTCAGTCATTTCATGACAACATGATACAACACATTAATATCAGTAGTCATATGACAACATGATACAGTCATGACAGTAGTCATGACAACATGATACAGTCATGTCAGTAGTCATATGACAACATGATACACAGTCATAGTGCAGTAGTCACATGACAGGCAACACACATGATACACAACGGCAACACAGTCATGTCAGTAGTCATATGACAACATGAGTACACAGTCATGTCAGTAGTCATATGACAACATGATACACAGTCGTGTCAGCAGTCACATGACAACTCAACACAGTCATGTCAGTAGTCACATGACAACTCAACACAGTCATGTCAGTAGTCACATGACAACTCAACACAGTCATGTCAGTAGTCATGACAGTCAACACAGTCATGTCAGTAGTCACATGACAACTCAACACAGTCATGTCAGTAGTCACATGACAACTCAGCACATTCATGTCACAGTCATGTCAGTCCAGTCACATGACACATGACACTCAACACAGTCCTGTCAATAGTCACATGACAGTCAACACAGTCGACAGCAGTCACATGACAACTCAACACAGTCATGTCAGTAGTCACATGACAACTCAACACAGTCATGTCAGTAGTCACATGACAACTCAACACAGTCATGTCAGTAGTCGCATGACAACTCAACACAGTCATGTCAGTAGTCACATGACAACTCAACACAGTCATGTCAGTAGTCACATGACAACTCAACACAGTCATGTCAGTAGTCATGTCATGACAACTCAACTCAGCACAGTCATGTCAGTAGTCACATGACAACTCAACACAGTCATGTCAGTAGTCACATAACTCAACACAGTCATGTCAGTAGTCACATGACAACTCAACATAGTCATGTCAGTAGTCATATGACAACTCAGCACAGTCATGTCAGTGGTCATGACAACATGATACAGTCGTGTCAGTAGTCACATGACAACTCAACACAGTCATGTCAGTAGTCATGACAACACGATACAGTCATCCCTATTCATACACAACCCCCTACCCCCACCCCACCCTACTTTGCAGCCCAACCGTGAGGCTGAGGGGCAACATTGCCAAGCCAACGGGTACTGTGTGCCTGAGCGTAACCATACGCCCCATGTAGTAGGCCCGGGACAATTTAGACTCGCTTTTGCCACTGTTGTCCTCTGTTTCACTCTTCCCGGATTCCTGAAACTCCAAACTAATTTGGTTACTGTAGCAATTGTCAGCATCAATTAAATATAAAATATGAACAGGCGTCAAGACTTCCTTTCCTTAACAAAGCAGGGGAGGTGGAGTAGACTTATTGGTTAAAATGTTCCCTCGTCACGGGGGAAGACCCCAGTTCGAGCTCGAGTTCCCACATGGGTACAATGTGTGAAGCCCATTTCCTGTGTCCCCCACCGTGATAGTGCTGCAATATTGCTAAAAGCGGCATAAAACTAAACTCACTCACTCAAACAAAGCATGATCATGTAGGAGAAAAACTGGAAATGTTTCAACCACTTGAGATCTTCAAGCGATAATGTCAAAACTTATTAGGCATGAAATTGAGTGTGTCGTGGATGGGCCATGGCGGAAGAGAGAGAAGCTGACACCCAGGACCGTTCATAATTTATGGCTAGGGGCGATTATTTTTATGGAGAGGTATGTACAATGTGAATGATCCGCCCTAAAGTTTATGTACAAAATGAGGGGCACCCCCCCCCCCCCCCTTTTTGCTTGTCATGTACCAAATCAGTGATCCTCCCTCCCCTTCCCATATTTTCGAAGAAAGTTTTTAAAAATGTTTGTATGTACAAAGTTGCTGACCCCCATAGTACGTGTGTACAAAATTGATGGACCACTCCCACCCCACCCCCCCCACCCTAGCTCCCAAGAACAAAATGGGTTGCACCCCTCCTAAAAATCATCATCAATCATCATTGGTTAGACTCAGACAGGAGGACGGGCTACTACACATTATTGGTTGGACTCAGACAGGGAGGACGGGCTACTACACATTATTGGTTAGGTTTCAGACAGGGAGGACGGGCTACTACATGTTGGGTTGGTTTCCTCAGACAGGGAGGACGGGCTACTACACATTGTTGGTTAGGACTCAGACAGGGGAGGACGGGCTACATTATTGGTGTAAGGGTAAGACAGGGAGGACAGGCTACACATTATTGGTGTAAGGGTAAGACAGGGAGGACGGGCTACACATGTTTGGTGTAAGGGTAAGACAGGGAGGACGGGCTAGACATGTTACTTGGTTGGACTCAGACAGGGAGGACGGGCTAGACATTATTGTTGGGGAGGACAGGCTATACATGGTTTCAGACAAGGAGAACGGAACGTTCGTGTTGGGAAGACGTGTGGTGGGTTACGATTCAATGAGATTGATCCAGGACAGCGAGGACGGATCAGGAAGGACGGGCATGTTGGGTTGGTTTCAGAGCAGGAGGTCGGTCTAGACATGCTGGGTTGGTTTCAGACAGGGAGGACGGGCCATACATGTTGGGTTGGTTTCAGGCAGGAGGTCGGGCCATACATGTTGGGTTGGTTTCAGACAGGGAGGACGGTCTAGACATGTTGGGTTGGTTTCAGACAGGGGGGACGGGCTAGACATGTTGGGTTGGTTTCAGGCAGGGAGGACGGGTTATGCATGTTGGGTTGGTTTCAGACAGGGAGGACGGGCTACAGTACAGGGGGTGTCTTGGCCTCAACACTGTTGTACATAGTTGGCAATTTCCTTTGAGGTGAAGGTCGGTACATGTAATGTACAATTATGATTATGATTATGTTTTGCGTATCGTCTCAGATATTCTGTGATGGAACTAACTGCATTATCTATATTTAGCCTTGTTTAATATCGTGTCATCCGTAGGGTACACGGTTTTGAGCCTTTGATTTTTTTGTGTCCTTGAATAATATTTACATAACAAATTGACATAGTGAGTGTAGTACACCACATTTTAAACTTTTACACAGATGATAGAAGATTATACGTAAGGATATACTGCAACTTGCTCTAAGGCTGTATTGAGTACCAAGCCATTGGATATAATTCTGCCCTTTTTAAAGAGGCAGGCAGGATAATATAGCTGCCCCCCCCCCCCATGTCCAAGAAGTGAGAACCATTAAAATCCGTGGTCAGGGGGCGCAGGTCCCGGCAGGTCCGGCCGGGGAGGGGAGGGGGGCAAGAGAGGACGAGGAAGGGAAATGGGAAAACAGCGACTCTTGTTTCAATTGTAATTTGGTCGTTATTCGAAGTGAAAACATCATATAGCGATATTTAGAAAGCTTCACGAACAAATGTTAGATTTAGTATACTGGCCGAGAGGACGCGTATTTCATATATACAACGTGAGATGCATGGTCAAAACGAGAGAGTTGACAGGTTTGCAGGTAAACCAATAGTACAACCTTGAGAAATACACACTTATACCAACAGCCTCCATGGAATGTCTGCGCTACACCACCACCACTACATGCTCCCTGGATGCTGCCACCATCGTCCTATCCCTTTCTGACTAATAATCACCACAGACAGATGGGATGTTAGTTCCCATACTCGGCATAGTAGGACTTTACCTTTCAACAACAATTTCTAGAGATTATTTCACAGATTATTTCACAGTGATACCGCAGTGAGTGGGTCAGGCAGCAGCTAGGTGGCCTCCAACAGGTTGGCTGTTAATTGTCTCCAGATGGCGGAGAATAACATTGATACAAACAGTACAAGAAACATTGTAAATTATAAATATGATATGATATGTATGGCATTCGATCGCTTGTATTGCAAGCAAAACAAAATACAACACACGACTTCGTTTCGCACTTACCTGCAGTTTAATTATTGTTGGACATACGTTCTACACACAGAAACAACAACGCAAATCCACCAACACCCCTCATCCCCCAACTTCAACACCTTCGACCCCCATCCCTCACCTTTTTCCATCACCCACCTTCAACACCCCCATCCCCTTCCACAACACTCCACGAACTTCCAACACCACAATCCCTATCCCCTTACTCTATAACACCCCCATCCATCCCTGCCTACAACACCTCACCACCTCTTCACTTCAACACCCCCATAAACACCTTCATTCATCACCTCCATCCACCACTTCTTCAACACCCCATCCCCCACTTCTACAACACCCCCATCCCCCACCTACAAATAGGTCAGCAACCCATGCTTGCCCACCTTGTCGTACGACTAACGGGATCGTAGTGGTCTGCCCCCACATCCCCATATCGACCTGCTGTTGAACACCCCACCCGCCGCCTATAACACCCACCCGAAAAACTAAACAACATCACTCACCCCCCCACCTAAAACACCCCACCGACCCCCACACTTCTCAACACCCCACTCCATAACACCCCCATCCAACACTTCCACCCCCTTTTCACCACACACCCCATACCCCCACCTTCAACACTCCACCCCCACCTATAACACCCCCATCCCCCACCTTCAACACCCTCCCACCCCACTCTCACAACCCCCATCCCCATCACCTCCACAACAACCCCATCCCCCACCTTCAACACCCCCATCCCCACCTGCTCAACACCCCATACCCCCATCTTATAACACCTCCCCATCCCCCACCTTCAACACTCCATCACCCCCACCTTCTAACACCCCACCCCACCTTCAACACCCCATCCCCCACCTCTCACAACACTCCCCCTATAACATCACCCACCTTCACACCCCACTATACCTTCAACACCCCATCCCCACCTTCAACACCCTATCCCCACCTTCAACACCCCTATCACCCACCTATCAACACCCCATCCCCCACCTTCATCACTCCCATCCCCATCTATCAACACCCCCATCCCCCACCTTCAACACCCCCCATCCCCCACCTTCAACACCCCCACCTATATCACTCCCCTTCATCCTCCACCTACAACACCCCCACCTTCAACACCCCATTCCCACCTTCATAACACCCCTCCCCCCACCTTCATGTCCCATTCCACTTCAACACCCCATCCCCTTCCTTCAACACTCCATCCCCGTCCTTCAACTTCCCCCATCCCCCAACCTTCACATCCCCATCCCCCACCTTCAACACCCTCATCCCCACCTTCAACACCCCCATCCCTCACTTCGACGCCTCCATCCCCCCACCTTCGACGCCTCCATCCCCTCCTTCTTCCCTCACATCCCACCTTCAACACACAACAAATCCCCCCACCTACAACACCCCATACCCCCACCTACAACACCCCTCTACCCCCATCTACAACACCCCCACTCCCACTTCCTTCAACAAACACACACACACACACACCCCAACCACCACATGGTAGTTTTCCTCTGTGGCACTCACGTGTGTCACACTTCACTGTGTATTACACTGGGACATTGTGTGGAGAGCGTGTGCCAGACAGGGACAGCTCACCCTTTCAGATAATTAGTTGTCATGAGGTGTGAAGTCGTTAAGATTACTTTACTCAGGAGCTACTGTTGATTAGGTGTAATGAGGTATGAAGGACGAAGTAAAGTTACTCAGGAGCTACTGTTGATTAGGTGTAATGAGGTATGAAGGACGAAGTAAAGTTACTCAGGAGCTACTGTTGATTAGGTGTAATGAGGTATGAAGGACGAAGTAAAGTTACTCAGGAGCTACTGTTGATTAGGTGTAATGAGGTATGAAGGACGAAGTAAAGTTACTCAGGAGCTACTGTTGATTAGGTGTAATGAGGTATGAAGGACGAAGTAAAGTTACTCAGGAGCTACTGTTGATTAGGTGTAATGAGGTATGAAGGACGAAGTAAAGTTACTCAGGAGCTACTGTTGATTAGGTGTAATGAGGTATGAAGGACGAAGTAAAGTTACTCAGAAGCTACTGTTGAGTAGGTGTAATGAGGTATGAAGGACGAAGTAAAGTTACTCAGGAGCTACTGCTGATTAGGTAATAATGAGGTATGAAGAGCTTCTGAAGTAAAGTTACTCAGGACGCTTACTGTTGATTTGAGGGTGTAATGAGGTATGAAGGACGAAGTAAAGTTACCTCAGGAGCTACTGGTGATTAGGTGTAATGAGGTATGAAGGACGAAGTAAAGTTACTCAGGAGCTACTGTTGATTAGGTGTAATGAGGTATGAAGGACGAAGTAAAGTTACCAGGAGCCACTGGTGATTAGGTGTAATGAGGTATGAAGGACGAAGCAAAGTTACCTCAGGAGCCACTGTTGATTAGGTGTAATGAGGTATGAAGGACGAAGTAAAGTTACTCAGGAGCCACTGTTGATTAGGTGTAATGAGGTATGAAGGACGAAGCAAAGTTACTCAGGAGCCACTGTTGATTAGGTGTAATGAGGTATGAAGGACGAAGTAAATTTTACTCCCAGGAGCCACTGTTGATTAGGGTGTAATGAGGTATGAAGGACGAAGTAAAGTAACTCAGGAGCTACTGTTGATTAGGTGTAATGAGGTATGAAGGACGAAGTAAAGTTACTCAGGAGCTTCTGTTGATTAGGTGTAATGAGGTATAAAGGATGAAGTAAAGTTACTCAGGAGCTACTGTTGATTAGGTGTAATGAGGTATGAAGGATGAAGTAAAGTTACTCAGGAACTACTGTTGATTAGGTGTAATGAGGTATGAAGGGCGAAGTAAAGTTACTCAGGAGCTTCTGCCGATTAGGTGTAATGAGGCATGAAGGATGAAGTAAAGTTACTCAGGAGCCACTCTGTTGATTAGGTGTAATGAGGTATAAAGGATGAAGTAAAGTTACCTCAGGAGCCACTGTTGATTAGGTGTAATGAGGTATGAAGGGCGAAGCTAAAGTTACTCAGGAGCTACTGAGGCATGATTAGGGAAGTAATGAGGTATGAAGGACGAAGTAAAGTTACTCAGGAGCCACTGTTGATTAGGTGTAATGAGGTATGAAGGACGAAGCAAAGTTACTCAGGAGCCACTGTTGATTAGGTGTAATGAGGCATGAAGGACGAAGTAAAGTTACCCAGGAGCCACTGCTGATTAGGTGTAATGAGGTATGAAGGACGAAGTAAAGTTACCTCAGAAGCTACTGTTGATTAGGTGTAATGAGGTATGAAGGACGAAGTAAAGTTACTCAGGAGCCACTGTTGATTAGGTGTAATGAGGTATGAAGGACGAAGCAAAGTTACTCCAGGAGCTTTACTGTTGATTAGGTGTAATGAGGTATGAAGGACGAAGCAAAGTTACTCAGGAGCTACTGTTGATTAGGTGTAATGAGGTATGAAGGACGAAGCAAGTTACTCAGGAGCTACTGTTGATTAGGTGTAATGAGGTATGAAGGACGAAGTAAAGCTACTCAGGAGCCACTGTTGATTAGGTGTAATGAGGCATGAAGGACGAAGTAAAGTTACTCAGGAGCTACTGTTGATTAGGTGTAATGAGGTATGAAGGACGAAGTAAAGTTACTCAGTTACCTAGGAGCTACTGTTGATTAGGGTGTAATGAGGCATGAAGGACGAAGTAAAGTTACTCAGGAGCTACTGTTGATTAGGTGTAATGAGGTATGAAGGACGAAGTAAAGTTACTCAGGAGCTTCTGTTGATTAGGTGTAATGAGGTATGAAGGACGAAGTAAAGTTACTCAGGAGCTACTGTTGAGTAGGTGTAATGAGGCATGAAGGACGAAGCAAAGTTACTCAGGAGCCACTGTTGATTAGGTGTAATGAGGTATGAAGGACGAAGTAAAGTTACTCAGGAGCTACTGTTGATTAGGTGTAATGAGGCATGAAGGACGAAGTAAAGTTACTCAGGAGCCACCGCTGATTAGGTGTAATGAGGCATGAAGGACGAAGTAAAGTTACTCAGAAGCTACTGTTGATTAGGTGTAATGAGGTGTGAAGGACGAAGTAAAGTTACTCAGGAGCTACTGTTGATTAGGTGTAATGAGGTATGAAGGACGAAGTAAAGTTACTCAGGAGCTACTGTTGATTAGGTGTAATGAGGTATGAAGGACGAAGTAAAGTTACTCAGGAGCTACTGTTGATTAGGTGTAATGAGGTATGAAGGACGAAGTAAAGTTACTCAGAAGCCACTGTTGATTAGGTGTAATGAGGTATGAAGGACGAAGTAAAGTTACTCAGGAGCTACTGTTGATTAGGTGTAATGAGGTATGAAGGACGAAGTAAAGTTACTCAGGAGCTACTGTTGATTAGGTGTAATGAGGTATGAAGGACGAAGTAAAGTTACTCAGGAGCTACTGGTGATTAGGTGTAATGAGGTATGAAGGACGAAAGCAAAGTTACTCAGGAGCCACTGTTGATTAGGTGTAATGAGGTGCATGAAGGACGAAGCAAAGTTACTCAGGAGCCACTGTTGATTAGGTGTAATGAGGTATGAAGGACGAAGTAAAGTTACTCAGGAGCTACTGTTGATTAGGTGTAATGAGGTATGAAGGACGAAGTAAAGTTACCTCAGGAGCCACTGTTGATTAGGTGTAATGAGGTATGAAGGACGAAGTAAAGTTACTCAGGAGCTACTGTTGATTAGGTGTAATGAGGTATGAAGGACGAAGTAAATTTACTCAGGAGCTACTGTTGATTAGGTTATGTAATGAGGTATGAAGGACGAAGCAAAAGTAACTCAGGAGCCACTGTTGATTAGGTGTAATGAGGTATGAAGGACGAAGTAAAGTTACTCAGGAGCTTCTGTTGATTAGGTGTAATGAGGTATAAAGGATGAAGCGAAAGTTACTCAGGAGCTACCGTTGATTAGGTGTAATGAGGTATGAAGGACGAAGTAAAGTAACTCAGGAGCTACTGTTGATTAGGTGTAATGAGGTATGAAGGACGAAGTAAAGTTACTCAGGAGCTTCTGTTGATTAGGTGTAATGAGGTATAAAGGATGAAGTAAAGTTACTCAGGAGCTACTGTTGATTAGGTGTAATGAGGTATGAAGGATGAAGTAAAGTTACTCAGGAACTACTGTTGATTAGGTGTAATGAGGTATGAAGGGCGAAGTAAAGTTACTCAGGAGCTACTGTTGATTAGGTGTAATGAGGTATGAAGGACGAAGTAAAGTTACTCAGGAGCTACTGTTGATTAGGTGTAATGAGGTATGAAGGACGAAGTAAAGTTACTCAGGAGCTACTGTTGATTAGGTGTAATGAGGTATGAAGGACGAAGTAAAGTTACTCAGGAGCCACTGTTGATTAGGGCGTAATGAGGGTATGAAGGACGAAGTAAAAGTTACCCAGAAGCTACTGTTGATTAGGTGCAATGAGGTATGAAGGACGAAGTAAAAAGTTACTCAGGAGCTTCTGTTGATTAGGTGTAATGAGGCATGAAGGACGAAGCAAAGTTACTTCCAGGAGCTACTGTTGATTAGGTGTAATGAGGGCATGAAGGACGAAGCACAAAGTAACTCAGGAGCTTGTTGATTAGGTGTAATGAGGTATGAAGGACGAAGTAAAGTTACTCAGAGCTACTGTTGATTAGGGTGTAATGAGGTATGAAGGACGAAGTAAAGTTACTCAGGAGCCACTGTTGAGTAGGTGTAATGAGGTATGAAGGACGAAGTAAAGTTACTCAGGAGCTACTGTTGATTAGGTGTAATGAGGTATGAAGGACGAAGTAAAGTAACTCAGGAGCTACTGTTGATTAGGTGTAATGAGGTATGAAGGACGAAGTAAAGTTACTCAGGAGCTACTGTTGATTAGGTGTAATGAGGTATGAAGGACGAAGTAAAGTTACTCAGAAGCTACTGTTGAGTAGGTGTAATGAGGTATGAAGGACGAACTTCAAGTAAAGTTACTCAGGAGCTACTGTTGATTAGGGTGTAATGAGGTATGAAGGACGAAGCAAAGTTACTCAGGAGCCACTGTTGAGTAGGTGTAATGAGGTATGAAGGACGAAGTAAAGTTACTCAGGAGCTACTGTTGATTAGGTGTAATGAGGTATGAAGGACGAAGTAAAGTTACTCAGGAGCTACTGTTGATTAGGTGTAATGAGGTATGAAGGACGAAGTAAAGTTACTCAGGAGCTACTGTTGATTAGGTGTAATGAGGCATGAAGGACGAAGTAAAGTTACTCAGGAGCCACTGTTGATTAGGTGTAATGAGGCATGAAGGACGAAGCGCAAAAGTTACCTCAGGAGCTACTGCTTGATTAGGTGTAATGAGGCATGAAGGACGAAGTAAAGTTACTCAGGAGCTACTGTTGATTAGGGTGTAATGAGGTATGAAGCCGAAGTAAAGTTACCAGGAGCCACTGTTGATTAGGTGTAATGAGGTATGAAGGACGAAGTAAAGTTACTCAGGAGCCACTGTTGATTAGGTGTAATGAGGTATGAAGACGAAGCAAAGTTACTCAGGAGCTACCGTTGATTAGGTGTAATGAGGTATGAAGGACGAAGCAAAAGTTACTCAGGAGCCACTGTTGATTAGGTGTAATGAGGTATGAAGGACGAAAGTAAAGTTACTCAGGAGCCACTGTTGATTAGGTGTAATGAGGTATGAAGGACGAAGTAAAGTTACTCAGGAGCTACTTCGCTGGATTAGGTGTAATGAGGTATGAAGGACGAAGTAAAGTAACTCAGGAGCTACTGTTGATTAGGTGCAGTAAATTGAGGTATGAAGGACGAAGTAAAGTTACCCAGGAGCCACTCGTTGATTAGGTGTAATGAGGTATGAAGGACGAAGTAAAGTTACTCAGGAGCCACTGGTTGATTAGGTGTAATGAGGTATGAAGGACGAAGCGAAAGTTACTCAGAGCTACTGTTGATTAGGTGTAATGAGGTATGAAGGACGAAGTAAAGTTACTCAGGAGCTACTGTTGAGTAGGTGTAATGTGGAGGTATGAAGGACGGAAGTAAAGTTACTCAGGAGCCACTCGTTGATTAGGTGTAATGAGGTATGAAGGACGAAGCAAATTTACTCAGGAGCCACTGTTGATTAGGGGTATGAAGGACGTAATGAGGTATGAAGGACGAAGTAAAGTAACTCAGGAGCTACTGTTGATTAGGTGTAATGAGGTATGAAGGACGAAGTACAAGGAGCCACTTACTCAGTAGAAGCTACTGTTGAGCCACTGTTGGTGTAAATGAGGCATGAAGGACGAAGCAAAGCCACTCAGGAGCCACTGTTGATTAGGGTGTAAATGAGGCATGAAGGACGAAGTAAAGTTACTCAGGAACTACTGCTGATTAGGTGTAATGAGGCATGAAGGACGAAGCAAAGCCACTCAGGAGCCACTCGTTGATTAGGGTGAGCAGGGTGGTAATGATTAGGTGTGTACCGAGGTATGAAGGACGAAGTAAAGCTACTCAGGAGCTGTACTGTTGATTAGGTGTAATGAGGCATGAAGGACGAAGTAAAGTTACCCAGGAGCCACTGTTGATTAGGTGTAATGAGGCATGAAGGCCACGAAGCAAAAGGTGTACGTTACTCAGGAGCTACCGTTGATTAGGTGTAATGAGGTATGAAGGACGAAGCAAAGTTACTCAGGAGCCACTGTTGATTAGGTGTAATGAGGCATGAAGGACGAAGCAAAGTTACTCAGGAGCTACTGTTGAGTAGGTGTAATGAGGTATGAAGGACGAAGCAGTTACTCAGTTACCCAGGAAGCCACTGTTGATTAGGTGTAATGAGGTGTGAAGGACGAAGTAAAGTTACTCAGGAGCTACTGTTGATTAGGTGTAATGAGGTATGAAGGACGAAGCAAAGTTACTCAGGAGCTACTGTTGATTAGGTGTAATGAGGTATGAAGGACGAAGTAAAGTTACTCAGGAGCCACTGTTGATTAGGTGTAATGAGGTATGAAGGACGAAGTAAAGTTACTCAGGAGCTACCGTTGATTAGGTGTAATGAGGTATGAAGGACGAAGTAAAGCTACTCAGGAGCTACTGTTGATTAGGTGTAATGAGGTATGAAGGACGAAGTAAAGTTACTCAGGAGCTACTGTTGATTAGGTGTAATGAGGTATGAAGGACGAAGCAAAGTTACTCAGGAGCCACTGTTGATTAGGTGTAATGAGATATGAAGGACGAAGTAAAGCTACTCAGGAGCTACTGTTGATTAGGTGTAATGAGGTATGAAGGACGAAGTAAAGTTACTCAGGAGCTACTGGTGATTAGGTGTAATGAGGTATGAAGGACGAAGCAAAAGTACTCAGGAGCCACTGCTGATTAGGTGTAATGAGGCATGAAGGACAGAAGCAAAGTTACTCAGGAGCTACTGTTGATTAGGTGTAATGAGAGATTATGAAGGACGAAGTAAAAGTTACTCAGGAACTACTGTTGATTAGGTGTAATGAGGTATGAAGGACGAAGTAAAGTTAATTGCAGGAGCTACTGTTGATTAGGGACGTGTAATGAGGAGGTATTGAAGGACGAAGGACGAAAAGTTACTCAGGAGCCACTGTTGATTAGGGTGTAATGAGGCATGAAGAGGCATGAAGAAGGACGAAGTAAAAGTTACTCAAGGAGCTACTGTTGATTAGGTGTAATGAGGAGGTATGAAGGACGAAGTAAAAGTTACTCAGGAGCTACTGTTGATTAGGTGTAATGAGATATGAAGGACGAAGTAAAGTTACTCAGGAACTACTGCTGATTAGGTGTAATGAGGTATGAAGGACGAAGCAAAAGTTACCTCAGGAGCTACTGTTGATTAGGTGTAATGAGGCATGAAGGACGAAGTAAAGCTACTCCAGGAGCTTCTGTTGATTAGGGTGTAATGAGGTATGAAGGACGAAGCAAAGTTACCCAGGAACTACTGTTGATTAGGTGTAATGAGGTATGAAGGGCGAAGTAAAGTTACTCCAGGAGCTACCGTTGATTAGGTGTAATGAGGTGACGAAGGACGAAGTAAAGTTACTCAGGAGCTACTGTTGATTAGGTGTAATGAGGTATGAAGGACGAAGTAAAGTTACTCAGGAGCCACTGTTGATTAGGGTGTAATGAGGTATGAAGGACGAAGTAAAGTTACTCAGGAGCCACTGTTGATTAGGTGTAATGAGATGTGAGGACGAAGTAAAGTTACTCAGGAACTACTGCTGGATTAGGTGTAATGAGGTATGAAGGACGAAGTAAAGTTACTCAGGAGCCACTGTTGATTAGGGTGAGATGCATGAGCTACCTAATTACCCAGAGCTACCGTTGATTAGAAGAGACGTAAGTAAAAAGTTACTCAGGAGCTTCTGACGAAGATTAGGTGTAATGAGGTATGAGATGAAGGACGAAGCAAAGTTACTCAGAGCCACTGCTGATTAGGTGTAATGAGGGGTATGAAGGACGAAGCAGAAGTTACCCAGGAGCTACTGTTGATTAGGTGTAATGAGATATGAAGGACGAAGCAAAGTTACCTCAAAGGAGCCACTGCTGATTAGGTGTAATGAGGCATGAAAGTACGAAGCAAAAGCTACCTCAGAAGCCACTGTTGATTAGGTAACAGTGTAATGAGAAGCAAAAGTTATGAGCTACCGTTGATTAGTGAAATGAGACGTGAAGGACGAAGCAAAGTTACTCAGGAGCCACTGCTGATTAGGTGTAATGAGGTATGAAGGATCGGGTGTGAAGCAAAGTTACTCAGGAGCCACTGCTGATTAGGTGTAATGAGGTATAAAGGACGAAGTAAAGTTACCCAGGAGCTACTGTTGATTAGGTGTAATGAGGTATGAAGGACGAAGTAAAGTTACTCAGGAGCCACTGTTGATTAGGTGTAATGAGGTATGAAGGACGAAGTAAAGTTACTCAGGAGCCACTGTTGATTAGGTGTAATGAGGTATGAAGGACGAAGTAAAGTTACTCAGAAGCTACTGCTGATTAGGTGTAATGAGGCATGAAGGACGAAGTAAAGTTACTCAGGAACTACTGTTGATTAGGGTGTAATGAGGTATGAAGGACGAAGTAAAGTTACTCAGGAGCCACTGCTGAGTAGGTGTAATGAGGTATGAAGGACGAAGTAAAGTTACTCAGGGAGCTACTGTTGATTAGGTGTAATGAGGTATGTGAAGGACGAAGTAAAGTTACTCAGGAGCTACTGTTGAGTTAGGTGTAATGAGGTATGAAGGACGAAGTAAAAGTTACTCAGGAGCTACTGTTGATTAGGTGTAATGAGGTATGAAGGACGAAGTAAAGTTACTCAGGAGCCCGTGAGCTGTTGATTAGGTGTAATGAGGTATGAAGGACGAAGCAAAGTTACTCAGGAGCTACTGTTGATTAGGTGTAATGAGGTATGGAAGGACGAAGTAAAGCGAAAGTTACTCAGGAGCTACTGTTGATTAGGTGTAATGAGGTATGAAGGACGAAGTAAAGTTACTCAGGAGCCAATTGTTGATTAGGGTGTAATGAGGTATGAAGGACGAAGTAAAAGTTACCTCAGGAGCTACTGTTGATTAGGTGTAATGAGGTATGAAGGACGAAGTAAAGTTACTCAGGAGCTACTGTTGATTAGGTGTAATGAGGCATGAAAGGACGAAGCAAAGTTACCCAGGAGCTTTACCGCCGATTAGGTGTAATGAGATATGAAGGACGAAGTAAAGTTACTCAGGAGCTACTGTTGATTAGGTGTAATGAGGTATGAAGGACGAAGCAAAAGTTACTCAGGAGCCACTGGCTGATTAGGTGTAATGAGATATGAAGGACGAAGCAAGCTACTCAGGAGCCACTGTTGATTAGGTGTAATGAGGTATGAAGGACGAAGTAAAGTTACTCAGGAGCTACTGTTGATTGTAGGTTAATGAGGTATGAATGACGAAGTATGAAGGACCACTCGTTGATTAGGTGTAAGTTACTCCTGGAGCCACTGTTGATTAGGTGTAATGAGGCATGAAGGACGAAGTAAAGTTACTCAGGAGCTACTGTTGATTAGGTGTAATGAGGTATGAAGGACGAAGCAAAGTTACTCCAGGAGCCACTGTTGATTAGGTGTAATGAGGTATGAAGGACGAAGTAAAGTTACTCAGGAGCCACTGTTGATTAGGTGTAATGAGGTATGAAGGACGAAGCAAAGTTACTCAGGAGCCACTCGTTGATTAGGTGTAATGAGGTATGAAGGACGAAGCAAAGTTACCCAGAGCCACTGTTGATTAGGTGTAATGAGGTATGAAGGACGAAGCAAAGTTACTCCAGGAGCTACTGTTGATTAGGTGTAATGAGGTATGAAGGACGAAGCAAAGTTACTCAGGAGCCACTGTTGATTAGGTGTAATGAGGTATGAAGGACGAAGTAAAGTTACTCAGGAGCTACTGTTGATTAGGTGTAATGAGGTATGAAGGACGAAGTAAAGTTACTCAGGAGCCACTGCTGATTAGGGTGTAATGAGGTGCATGAAGGACGAAGCAAAGTTACTCAGGAGCCACTGTTGATTAGGTGTAATGAGGTATGAAGGACGAAGTAAAAGTTACTCAGGAGCCACTGTTGATTAGGTGTAATGAGGTATGAAGGACGAGACTCAGGAACTAAAGTTACTCAGTAAATGAGCTACCACGGTTGATTACTCAGGAGCTACCTGTATTAGGTGAGAGATATGAAGGACGAAGTAAAGTTACTCAGGAGCTACTGTTGATTAGGTGTAATGAGATATGAAGGACGAAGTAAAGTTACTCAGGAGCTACTGTTGATTAGGTGTAATGAGGTATGAAGGACGAAGTAAAGTTACTCAGGAGCTACTGTTGATTAGGTGTAATGAGGTATGAAGGACGAAGTAAAGTTACTCAGGAGCTACTGTTGAGTAGGTGTAATGAGGTATGAAGGACGAAGTAAAGTTACTCAGGAGCTACTGTTGATTAGGTGTAATGAGATATGAAGGACAGAAGTAAAGTTACTCAGGAGCTACTGTTGATTAGGTGTAATGAGATATGAAGGACGAAGCTAAAAGTTACTCAGGAGCCACTGTTGATTAGGTGTAATGAGGTATGAAGGACGAAGTAAAGTTACTCAGGAGCTACTGTTGATTAGGTGTAATGAGGTATGAAGAAGGACGAAATAAAGTTACTCAGGAGCTACTGTTGAGTAGGTGTAATGAGGCATGAAGGACGAAGTAAAAAGTTACTCAGGAGCTACTGTTGATTAGGTGTAATGAGGTATGAAGGACGAAGTAAAGTTACTCAGGAGCTACTGTTGATTAGGTGTAATGAGATATGAAGGACGAAGTAAAAGTTACTCAGGAGCTACTGTTGATTAGGTGTAATGAGGTATGAAGGACGAAGTAAAGTTACTCAGGAGCTACTGTTGATTAGGTGTAATGAGGTATGAAGGACGAAGTAAAAGTTACTCAGGAGCTACTGTTGATTAGGTGTAATGAGGTATGAAGGATCGAAGCAAAGTTACTCAGGAGCTACTGTTGATTAGGTGTAATGAGGTATGAAGGACGAAGTAAAAGTTACTCAGGAGCTACTGTTGATTAGGTGTAATAATGAGGCATGAAGGACGAAGTAAAGTTACTCAGGAGCCACTGTTGATTAGGTGTAATGAGGTATGAAGGACGAAGTAAAGTTACTCAGGAGCTACTGTTGATTAGGTGTAATGAGATATGAAGGACGAAGTAAAGTTACTCAGGAGCTACTGTTGATTAGGTGTAATGAGGCATTATGAAGGACGAAGCAAAGTTACTCAGGAGCTCACTGTTGATTAGGTGTAATGAGGTATGAAGGACGAAGTAAAGTTACTCAGGAGCTACTGTTGATTAGGTGTAATGAGGTATGAAGGACGAAGCAAAGTTACTCAGGAGCTACTGTTGATTAGGTGTAATGAGGTATGAAGGACGAAGTAAAAGTTACCTTCAGGAGCTACTGTTGATTAGGTGTAATGAGATATGAAGGACGAAGTAAAAGTTACTCAGGAGCTACTGTTGATTAGGTGTAATGAGGTATGAAGGACGAAGTAAAAAGCTACCTCAGGAGCTACTCGTTGATTAGGCGTAATGAGACATAGGGTGAAGGACGAAGTAAAGTTACTCAGGAGCTACTGTTGATTAGGGTGTAATGAGGTATGAAGGACGAAGTAAAAGTTACTCAGGAGCTACTGGTTGATTAGGTGTAATGAGGTATGAAGGACGAAGTAAAGTTACCTCAGGAGCTACTGTTGAGTAGGTGTAATGAGGTATGAAGGACGAAGTAAAGTTACTCAGGAGCTACTGTTGATTAGGTGTAATGAGGTATGAAGGACGAAGTAAAGTTACTCAGGAGCTACTGTTGATTAGGTGTAATGAGGTATGAAGGACGAAGTAAAGTTACTCAGGAGCTACTGTTGATTAGGTGTAATGAGGTATGAAGGACGAAGTAAAGTTACTCAGGAGCCACTGCTGATTAGGTGTAATGAGGTATGAAGGACTCGAAGTAAAGGTATGAAGGACGAAGTTACTCAGGAGCTACTGTTGATTAGGTGTAATGAGGTATGAAGGACGAAGTAAAGCTACCCAGGAGCTACTGTTGAGTAGGGTGTAATGAGGTATGAAGGACGAAGAAGTAAAGTTACTCAGGAGCCACTGTTGATTAGGTGTAATGAGGTATGAAGAAGGACCTTGTGAACTCGTTGATTTAGGTGTAATGAGATATGAAGGGACGAAGCAAAGTTACAGGAGCTACTGTTGATTAGGTGTAATGAGAGTATAAAGGACTCAGAAGTAAAGTTACTCAGGAGCTACTGTTGATTAGGTGTAATGAGGCATGAGAAGTAAAGTTACCCAGGAGCTACTGCTTGATTTAGGTGTAATGAGGTATGAAGCGACAAGGAAAGCTACTGTTGAGCTACTGTTGAGGTGTAATGAGGTAGAACGACGAAGGACGAAACAGCTCAGGAAAGTTACTGAGGTAGAACGACGAAGCTACTCAGTTGATTCAGGGTAGACATGAATGTAAGCATTACTCAGGTATGATTAGGTGTAGAAGGATTTTACGAACCCAGGAGCTACCTCGTTGATTAGCAAAGTTACTCAGGAGCTACTGTTGATTAGGTGTAATGAGGTATGAAGGACGAAGTAAAGTTACTCAGGAGCTACTGTTGAGTAGGTGTAATGAGGTATGAAGGACGAAGTAAAGTTACTCAGGAGCTTCTGTTGATTAGGTGTAATGAGGTATGAAGGACGAAGTAAAGTTACTCAGGAGCTACTGTTGAGTAGGTGTAATGAGGTATGAAGGACGAAGTAAAGTTACTCAGGAGCTACTGTTGATTAGGTGTAATGAGGTATGAAGGACGAAGTAAAGTTACTCAGGAGCTACTGTTGAGTAGGACGCTTTAAAGTAATGAGGTATGAAGGACGAAGTAAAAAAGTTACTCAGGAGCTACTGTTGATTAGGTGTAATGAGGTATGAAGGACGAAGTAAAGTTACTCAGGAGCTACTGTTGATTAGGTGTAATGAGGTATAAAGGATGAAGTAAAGTTACTCAGGAGCTACTGTTGATTAGGTGTAATGAGGTATAAAGGACGAAGTAAAGTTACTCAGGAGCTACTGTTGATTAGGTGTAATGAGGTATGAAGGATGAAGTAAAGTTACTCAGGAGCTACTGTTGATTAGGTGTAATGAGGTATGAAGGACGAAGTAAAAGGACGTTACTCAGGAGCTACTGTTGAGTAGGTGTAATGAGGTATGAAGGACGAAGTAAAGTTACCAGGAGCTACTGTTGATTAGGTGTAATGAGGTATAAAGGACGAAAGGAGAAAGTTACCAGGAGCTACTGTTGATTAGGTGTAATGAGATATGAAGGACGAAGTAAAGTTACTCAGGAGCTACTGTTGATTAGGTGTAATGAGGTATAAAGGATGAAGTAAAGTTACTCAGGAGCTACTGTTGATTAGGTGTAATGAGGTATAAAGGATGAAGTAAAGTTACTCAGGAGCTACTGTTGATTAGGTGTAATGAGGTATGAAGGACGAAGTAAAGTTACTCAGGAGCTACTGTTGAGTAGGTGTAATGAGGTATGAAGGACGAAGTAAAGTTACTCAGGAGCTACTGTTGATTAGGTGTAATGAGGTATAAAGGACGAAGTAAAGTTACTCAGGAGCTACTGTTGATTAGGTGTAATGAGGTATGAAGGACGAAGTAAAGTTACTCAGGAGCTACTGTTGATTAGGTGTAATGAGGTATGAAGGACGAAGTAAAGTTACTCAGGAGCTTCTGTAATTGTCCATCCACATTAGGAAGTAACTAATTACGTGAATTGTGATAATAACTGATGTTATTGCTGTCTGATAAGGATGTTAATAAAGATATTAATCATCTACCCTCAATCAGTTACAGCTTGCTGCACACATGTGCCAAACAGTTAGATAAGAAACACTCACCTGTCACACAGGCAGTCTTGAACCAGATCAATTAATTTGCCTAATGCCAGAGAGGGCAGTGCCACAGAGAGCATAACCAAACCCCCACCCCATTTAAGTTCATTTATGCAAAGTCTTAACCTCATTCGCACTGATTTCTGCACATTTTAAAGGGATTGTTGTTATGCTTTGTATATTTTTTCCAGAGTTATGGTATTTGGGACTGATTCTAGATTATAAAGTGTGTTGGTAGATCTGACGGGTTTGGTTCCACTTGTCCTGTACTATGAAGAGGTGAAAGGGGTAGGCATGCTTTGACAATCATCCCCACTATCGCACCATCGTCAGTAAGAGTTCAAAATTGATCATATTCTCTTTCTTCTGTGATCCAGTCAGAAAATTAAATCGTCATAGATAAATTCATTAGCTTTATCCAAAAGGACAAGATCAAGTGTGCTGGCTGGAATTCTTCTGAGACTGTATTTTGGCCTATTCCGCAGATGTTTAAAAACATCATTTTCCATGACGCCCTGGACACGTTCAGGGTCGTACCATGGATTGACCTCGAGTCAACAGACGATAAGTAGAAGCAGCGAGCCTTGCCATCGCGTCTTTTAAGATGTGATCGATGTTTGGTGAGAAGGAAGGGGCATCCACTGACAAGCGTGTTGGACAGTCTCTGTGTACATCCATTACACAGTCGGCATTGCATGTTAATACTTTCCTTAAAGGTCACATGCAACCAAAAAATCAAACATATTTAAAACACAATTATCACTTATTCATGACATATAATATACATTGCTGGTTATGAAAAAATTATAAGCGTACAATCGCAAATCAAAAGTGCAATATTGTGTACTTGGGTTTACTTCCCAAGAAACGAAGCAGCCGGGATACAGAACCCAGTCAGAGCGGGTGGGTGTGCACTCAAGTGTAACGGCTGGTTCATTTGCAGATGCCCTCACGGCTCATTGTGTGTGCACTCTGTATATATAGAGATGTTGGGTTTTGTAAATACATGTTCATTTTTTGTGCATAACACTTTGCAATCAACAGACATCATAACATGTCATGTGTACAAGTATCACACCTGCCTGTCTGTGTAATTACATAATGTGACAGAGACCGAACTCGGACCATAAATCAATGCATTTTGTTTATGGTGTATAGCCTGATTGGTGTTAAGTTCAAATTGCATGTGGTCAGTGATCGCAGTTGTGTATTGAATATGGTCATTAGCAGACAGGCAGGCAGACACATAGGTGTCAATAAAACAGACATTGAGTTTTGTCTGTGACAACGACATATCTATATCACAGTTTGAAATTCTGTAAACGCTAAATAATGACACTGCTTTTAAGTATCGAACTGAGAAAGTGACTCGGTGAGAAGAACGTGTGGTGAAATAGACAAATGAAATTGTATAAACGGTTAATCTACTGTCATAACATACAAAAATCTCGCGCCTGTGAAATATCAACAAAACATTAGAAAAATAGCTCACACCAAAGCCTTTACCAAGTATTCACCGGACAACCCATTCCAAGCTGCGCGAAACTATTTCACTGCGCACGTGCTATGAGCGCAGCCCAGCTGTTGAAACCAGTTTTCCCCCCAAAATTAGTGAATCGTTTGAAGTCCGACTTCTCGCGGTTTTTTCATCGCGTTATTTTTCAACTTTATAAGATGAATTTGCATTTTTCATGATTTGTTTCGGTAAGTCAAGACTGAAAGGTATCAGAATCTGCAAAGTTGTGTTTTACGTTGCATGTGACATTTAGGCGATTGCGAATGGGAAGTGACCGATCCTGAACAGCAGAAAGGAAGCCCTCAGTTTCATTATTATAAATATTATTTACAACAAAACCTTGTCACTATCGGAAAATATTGCCATACACAGGATATTGTGATCCTTGCCAATGCCTATGCTTTGAATAATAAACCTTTCTAAAGTCAGTGTATATAAAAGTAATAGTTATGCGTTTACTTGAGCAATGCAGTTACGAACTTCACTTTTTATTTATTGACCAATTTATAACATACATACATATTATGTACATTGATTTTTATTTTAAAAAGCATTAAGCATGCCTTAAAACCAAGGAACCTGAGTTGGATACGGAGATGGCTGAATTCTTAAACCATGCTCCGTGACGCCAGGGAGGCAGTGGCCAAAACATATGTGTTTATAACATTGTACCGAGGTAACAGAGCGGTGTATGCCTACACTTCCACAATACAGAGGTAAAGCAACTTCAACTGTTAATGTTAAAATACTCTGCGTTCAGGATATGTTATTTACTTGCTTGGAAAAACTTCTATGAAACACAATTTCAATAAAGTAAAGAGGGTTATTGTTTGGAATAAAGTATGGAGTGGGTTTTGGAATGGAATTTGGATTGGAACAGTGGAACGGAATTTGGAAGGACGCAAATTTGTAATTTAGATACAAATCTCCACTCTAATATGCTGAGACAGTTTATAAAAACAGCTCGGCATTGAAGTAAGCTGAGAGTCGTGGGTGTCAGCTTATCTCTTCAACAGTGGCCAGTCCACCACACACTCTAAGGCACAAGTCGCTGGGTAGACTAACGCTATGAATGTATATAAGTTTGACTGTAACACGTAAAGAACATTTTAATTGAAAAGGAGCGAGCAAATCTACACTTGCTTCATTTAGGGCTTTAGCATTGCAGGTAGAGCTCGGCAAGCGCTGTAGGGAAAATAGTATGGTTCATGGATTGTGAGACAGACTTGTCTCTGGGGAATAAGTTTTGAGTTAAATAAGATTTTCTGGGTTATGTAGGTAACTAGACTGACTGACTGAGTTTAGTTTTACGCCGCTTTTAGCAATATTCCAGCAATATCACTGCGGGGAACACCAGAAATGGGCTTCACACATTGTACCCATGTGGGGAATCGAACCCGGGTCTTCGGCGTCACGGGCCAACGCTTTAACCTCTAGGCTACCCCACCGCCCCTAGGTAACTAGAACAAGTAGTTGTCCCAATGAGGCCGATGGCAAGTGGTGTGTACTTATCTAGACTTGCTTATTATGGGGACAGACCCGTGAAGACCCGGGGTAGAATAGGTCTTCAGCAACCCATGCTTGCCACAAAAAGTGACTATGCCTGTCGCAGAGGCGACTAACGGGATCGGGTGGTCAGGCTCGCTGACCTGGTTGACACATGTCATCGGTTCTCAATTGCGTAGATCGATGATCATGCTGTTGATCACTGGATTGTCGGGTCCAGACTCGATTATTTGTGCGGCGTAAAACTCACTCACTTATTGTGGGGATAGAATTGCTATACATCCTTGCAGTCATTATTCAGTGTCTCTTTGAAGCAATGCTAATGGCACGCCTGCATGGTGGCATGCTCACGTGTTGTGGCAGCATTAGACGTAATCTGTCATACAGACCCTGAAACAAATATATCCAAGAAAGTTTCCACAGTTTCAGATAATGAAGAAAGTCTCAGGGCTCCTCTTCATTATATTTATTTTGCTTATGAACTTTCTGTAAGATATGTTCATTTCAGAGACTAGTTGTTAGTCCAGATTAGACGTATCTGGCGGAGGAAACACAATATTATTCAACACAAAAGTCTTATGATATTCTTACGAAGCACAACAGAACAGCATGTGAAGGAAAATATCACATATATCTGGATAAAGTTTGAGATTTGTCATGTTTATTATCATAAAACGCTGTCAGCGATGTCTATGTTATCACAAATATTACATAGTCTCACTAGTCTCAATAAATGTTACTTATAAAATGTTATTAGACCTGGTAATTCAAAGACTTAGCTTGTGGGTTTCATATACCTAGTACACAAGAAAAAGCTCAATAAGATAAAATACGGTGAGGTGAAGTAAAATGGGGTTTAGCGTCGTACTTCAGAATATTTCGCTCACACGACGACGTGCATGCGTGTCTATGTGCGACTGCTTGTGCAAGCACAGACTAAAGCTGGTTTTATAGTGCCAGCTCACTGAGATACTATGCCGCAGTTTAGCATGAATACCCAACTCAGACACATTATACTGACCCCGAGACGACCAGTCCTTGTTGTACCCATTAATGCCAAGCGCCAGGCAGACACCAACAAGTACCATATTTCATTGTCTTTAGGCAAGACGCGGTCGGGGATCGAACCCGCGACCTTCACCTCTCCAGGCGGACGCTCTAATCTCTTAATGCCTTTACACCACGGAGGCGTTTAAGATAAGATACAGAGATACAATATCTGTTGCACAATAGCATTCCATGAAGGAACAGTGGCAATATTCTATAAACTAGAAATATAAACACAATAAGTACAGAATATAGAAATATGGCAATAATACAGATACATTTATACATATTCTAATATAAATGATGCACATTATAACAATTTCACAAATCATATGTAGTGTAAGGACATGGAAACAACGAGGAGACAATGGCAATACACAGAATTCATTTAGGAATTGTAAATCTCATGACATACTTCGGATTGTTTCTGGTCATATGTTTGTGAAAATCGTTTAGAACTGTTCTCTGTTTTTACAGAGTGTAGCAAGCTCTTGATCATGATAAAGCATGATAAAGCAAGTACAGTAATCCCCTTTCTTTGCTATTCTTGGTACAGGATATTACATGTTGTTGCTCATCTTCTAAGCCATTGCACATTTCACAGAGACGTTGTTCTAGAGGGGGTGCTGGTTTTGTATATCTGGGGGCGCGGTGAGCGAACTGGCTAAGGTGCCAAGTTGGTGATCCAGGGGGCGTGAGAGGTGTCGGGATCGAGTCTACCTGTGACCGGGTGTAAAAACCTTGGAGTCAGCTTTGTGTGCAGACTCTATCAGTGTTGTCCCAACCCCTACTGTACATTACACAACCCTGTGCACTTAAAAGAACCCACGAATCCGTTGGTATATGACCTGATGGTGGCCACATGAATACGTACAAACACCTAGTTGAGGGTACAGCAACGTGCAGTAAACTTGGACAAAGTACTGGGACTATGTGTCCCAGTCCACTCAGCTGTGAATGAGTACCTCGTAAGGATGGGAAAGCCACATTAACTCGGTGCGCCTAGTGGCAGCAAGGGTTGTATGATCCCAAGGGAGTTGAGATTGATAATAAGATGTGTTCACCATTTCAAAAGTTTGCAGTATTTTATTGATTTTATGTACCCAGCTTCATTTGTGATCACGGAGACTGATATTTGTTGGTACGGCGTCTTTAAGGATGATATTTGTTGTGTTATCTATATGTAACTAAGTCTTGTAATCAATTATGTTGCTTTATGTTTAGTACTAGTGATGGGTATACACCTAGTTCTGCGCGACAAGCCCAGTTATGTGTTTTCTTGCCTACTCCTAACGCTGATTTACAAAACTGAAAATAATTCTTAAATAACTTCACTGATTTGAGGGGGTATAGTTTTCATAAATGAATATGGTCAGTCGTTCTGAGGTCCAGTCTCAGTTGATGTGCAGTCGCGACAATATCAAATCATCTGTCAAAGGATCTTAAAGATCGTTATGCATCAAAGCTTGAAACATTTAAATGGTTAAGGGACTGTGAAACAGGCTATTGCCACACCTCTGTCTGCCACTACCCCCATCTTCCATCCGCAGGGGGAGGGTGTAAGACATTGGGAGCGGGCAGGAAAGTGACTCCCCATCTGTTTACAAACTGTCAATGTAATGTTTGAAGGTCGGCCCAAGACTTCGTTTGTTTAGTACAAGATGAGTATATTCCATTTATTCCCATTCCAAATTCCATTCCATCATTCCAATCTAAACTCCATTCCCAGTGTCTATTCTAGGACGCGCGATTGCGCGATTCACGCTGATAATTATCAAATCGCCCCTCATAAAAACAGCAATGCGCGAATTGTCGCGCATAGTAATTTTATCCCTACCTACCTTTCAAAAACCGTACGTAAAAAGCTTTATATTGACAGAGAATGATTTTTAAATCAGAGTTGGCCACAGAGTCGATAGCAACAGGAATACACGACAGAGTAACCTCCCTTGGTAAAATCCACTACCGGCACTTAGGAAACGAAATCCCATTCACTTCAGTATGAAAATAGATAAAACTTTTCAATAAATTTATAATTTGATTAATTAATTGTTTGAAAACCTTAGACTAAAAACTCTTAACACATTGCATATTGTATATCGCTTTCAAGACACAGTTTCCTCGATCTTTTTAAGAAAATCAGTTTGTTTTAGTTTTATTTTCGAAATCAAATAATATTTACAGTGACGTGTGAATCGAAGGGCGAGCAAAACCCTGAGACCGACCCCGGTCCCTCCGACTCTAAAAAGATGAAACCAAGTGTTTTTCAGAAAAAATGGTTGAAAGAATGGCCATGGCTCTCTCAAAACGAGCTTGGTGCGATGTTATGTGACTATTGTAACAAAAATAAAATGAGCAATAGTTTTACTGGTGATTGCTGCAATAACTTTCGTACATCCACACTATCTAGACATGCACAAACGAGTGACCACCAGCTTTCCCTAATAGCTATGACGAAGTCGCAAACCACAATAGAGGCATCTGTGTCTAATTTAGTATCCAATGAGGAATTAGCGGTTAAGTCTGCTATTGACACAGTATATTGGCTTTGCAAGGAAAACATTGCTATTGAAAAGTATGGTTCTCTGTTAGGATTGTTGGAGAAGGAAGGCTGCACCAATGTTAAACATCTTACTGTTGGGGGTAATGCCACATACACGTATCGGTCTCTTGCTGAAGACATTCAGGAAGCAATTGCGAATACAATCATGGCTCAAATAATTGGAGATTTAAAGGATGCTTATTGTGTAGCAATTCTGATAGATGAAAGCACAGACATTTCAGTGACAGGAAAGCTCATTCTTTATGTCAAATTTGTTGACAAAGACTTTAATGTGAGATCACACTCTCTGGGAAATTTTGACTTAGGTGAAAAGGGAGCAGATGCTATAACCCAGAAACTCCTTGCAATTTTCAATGATATTGGTGTTGATGTGAAACAGATTATGTGTTTTGCATCTGATGGTGCCAGTGTTATGACTGGATCTATAAATGGTGTAGCAGCACAGCTTAGAAGATCATCCCCATTTCTTATCAACATCCATTGCGTTGCACATAGACTTGCATTATTTACAAGCCAGTCTGCTGCCAAGATTGACGTTATGCAACAGTACAAATCTACTCTCACAAGCCTGTACTATTATTTCAAAGGGTCATCAGTTAGAAGCAGCAGACTAGCTAGGCTACAGGAACTGCTCAATCAGCCTCATATCAAAGTAGGAAAAATGCATGATATAAGATGGTTTCAGCTTCTACAATGTGTTGGAAGCTATCTACAAATCCTGGAACAGCCTGGTTGTATATTTTCAATCAACTGAACTATCAAAGGGATCCAAAGCTACAGGTCTTTTGAAGTCAATCACTAACTTCAAGTTTGCTGCGCTGACCTGGAGTCTTATGGATGTAATACCAGTGATAACTGAGCTTCTAATTTGGTGATGCAAAAGACAGTTTGGATGTTGCATCACTGAAGCCAGTGGTTGCCAGTACAATTGATAAACTTCAGTACCTGAAAGAAAATGATGGACATTACAGACAAGAGTTCCAGTCTCTGTTGACAGATGACAATCACCTCTATGGACACGAACTGAAATACAAGAAACAGCAGGAGGCAGTTGTGAAGTCAACCATGACAACCTTTATTAAGACACTGATCGGAAATCTTAACACAAGATTCCCCCCTGAAAGTGTTACAGTGATTTCATCTTTTGATGTGTTGGCATTCAGGGACTTGTCATTTGTTGCTGAAACAAATCTTCAAAGTCATGGTAAGGAGAAACTAGATGTGTTAATCTCTCAATATGGCAGCCCTAAGGGTGTGTGCCCGCCCTCATCGATGCAGGGTCAGCTAAACAAGAATTTGACCTGTTAAAACGCCTCCTGATTCAGCAGAGGTATCCAAGAGACAAATTCCATGAGTTATGGAGAATCATTGATGGCTGTCACAAGGACCTTTTCCCAAACCTGAAGCTTGCCTGTATTGGATTAACTTTGCCAGTCCAGACAGCAATTTGTGAACGTGGTTTCTCAAGTCAAAATATTATAAAAACATCACATAGAAACAGACTGAGTGAGAAGGCACTCAAAGAGTTGATGATAATAAGTATTGAGGGCCCACCTGTTTCAACCTTTGATGCCAGCAAGGCCCTTGAGGAATTCAAAACCAAAAAGCAAAGGAGGATCTTTCAAAGATGTTCTTTCAATATGTAACAATCTGAATCAGAAGTTATGAAGTTGACTTTGAGTGGACAGGATGTGGACAAATTATTTGTAAGCATTAAATAGAGTTTTAAAGATGTGAATTTCAAGGAATCTAGTTTGGAAATTCATTTCAGTCATTACAGAAAAAGATAGAACTCACCTAAAAAACAATCTTCATATTGTTTGTTATTCTATATTCACATGAGGTTACAGGTACATTATTTAGAGGGACAGCAATAGTGGTATTCCCCCCTACTGTTTCCAAATCCCCCCTCTTTTTTACATGATGGGGGGACAAATCCCCCCTAGATTTTTATTTCTAGAATAGACACTGCATTCCATACTTTACACTATAGCACCATATGGGCAACCTTCTCGCCATTACTGAATGATAATGCCTGATTGCACGCGTACAAATATGTTGGCAAAGTTATGTGGAACTAAGCCAAACAAAACAGTCCAAATACCATAAGCCGAGCTGATTTGAATGTTGAATACCTAGAATCGTATGTAAAAGATACTTGGATAACACACGATGACGATTTAAGTGGTTTACAAGTTGATGCATAGACGCGTTGATCAGTCTGTCTCACAGTCCTTGAACCATATTATTCTCCCTGCAGCCTAGCCCTCCCTGCAATGCTAAAGCCCTAAATGAAGCAAGTCTAGACTTCCCCAGGTTCAGGGTCTGTTAACATATGCAAGAAAACTAATTCACTTTGGGGGTCGGGTTACAAAGCATACATAGCTAACTACGATGGCTGGCCGGACCAACATCCTCACCAGTGGTCTGGAATCTGGCCTCACATTTTCATCTGTCAACTCTTAATCAACAAGCACTCGGGGTGACACGAAGCTATTATATAGGGCATAGTGTAAAGTATGGAATGGATTTTGGAATGGAGTTTGGATTGGAATGATGGAATGGAATTTGGAATGGGAATAAATGGAATATACTCATCTTGTACTAAACAAACCAAGTGTTGTGCCTACCTTCAGACATAAATTAAATTGACAATTTGTAAACAGTTCGGGTGTTGCTTTCCCTCCTGTTCCAAATTTCTTGCACACCTTCCAGATGTACGATAAGGTTAGTGGCAGACAGAGGTGTGGCAATAGCCTGTCTCACAGTCCCTTAATCATTTTATTTTCCATTTACCACTGCTAATAATTTGCATTTAATGAGATGACTGGAATATTATCTACTAGCTGTGTAAGTCGTTATAGTAGTACCTTGGTAAATATAGTCATCTGCATCTGTGTCTATGGGACACAATAGTTGAGTGAACAACTTGTTCTTATTTTGTATATAATCAAGTAATTGTGATTTTAAGTGACAGTTACTGAGACTATGTAACATTTGTGATAATATAGACATTATAGATTGCTTTTTATGATAATAAACAAGATTAATGTCAAAATTAGTTCTAATATATATGTTACTTTCCTTCACATGGTGTTCTGTTGTGCTTCCTAAATATATCATGAGACTATTGTGTTGAATAATCCGTTTCCTCCTCAATATATGTCTAATCCTGCCACAACACAGGTGCCTGCCACCATACAGGCGTGCAGTTAGCCTTGCTTCAAAGATGTACAGAATAATTATTGCAGGGATATATATTTGTAATTCTATCCCCATAATAAGCAAGTCTAGATACGTAGACAGCACATGCCATCGGCCTTTCTTCGATATATCTTGTTCTTATTATCTACATAACCTAGAAAATAGTATTTGAACTCAAAACTTATTCCCCCAGAGTCATGTGCCTCTGAGTGTGTGGTGGATGGGTCATGGCTGGAGAGAGAAGCTGACACCCACGTCCTTTTCCTTAGTGCTATATATCAGTGATCAGCTGTTTATAAACTGTCTTAGCATATTAGAGCGGAGACTTGTTTATAAATAGCAAATTTGTGTCACTCCAAATTCCATTCCAAAATCCATTCCATACTTTACACTATGCCATCTCACTCTGCCTTATCTCTCTCTGCCTTCCTGACTCTGCCAGCTATGCTGTGTGTACCAGCTAGGTTGCCTGGACCTAAACAGCTGTGCCTTAAACATGCAAGTACGCCCTAACCATCGTTGACGAGGCCAGCCGCTACAAAGAAGTGGAACCCTTAACCGCGAAAGATTCGACCCAAGTAGCTCATGCGTTCGAGCGCATATACAAGCGCAGTCCGCTGGCATGACCCACTGAGCTGTAAGTCGATCCTGGACAGGAGTTCATGGGTGCCGTGTCACAACTACTAACCAAGCACGACATCTAAGTCAGGTGTGGCGCGGCCGGAGCTCATCGCAGCCAAGCCATCATCGAGAGATTCAATAGGACTTTGACCAAGCGCTTATTCGGACATCAGTACACGCAGGAAATAAGTCTAAATAAACCCTACACCGAATGGGTCATGCGGCTACCAATCACGAAATCACACAAAAAAACAGGCGACGCTATTGAATTGAAATCAGTGAACGATGAATCGGCTGCACCATAGCGTAAAGGAAAAGAGAAACAAATACCTGACCGGGTTCTCGTGAGGTACCACTACCAGCCCGGAGAACACGAAGGAGACACTCGAATGGTCGATCAAAGCTTACAACATAGATAAGTGGGCATCAAAGACGACGAACCGAACTTGTACTATTTGAAAGATGGGCCACCGAGAGATTTCGTCAGAGAGGAGTTATTGATCATACCTCACGACACAATGTTACCCCCACCCAAGAAGTAGCGATTTAAAATATTTAACACTCACAATAGTGTCACGTGACCAGGAAAGTGTTGGTTTGCGGTCATAGTGACCAGGAAGTTGGCTGAGATACTACATCTGAATCCTGAAAAGGTAAAGGATGAAAATTACCCAAATATATGAAAAGAGCCCAAAAGTTTTCCATCATCAGAACCACAATACTTGTCTGGAACTGCTTGTTGTGAGAATAAATACAATTTTTCTTTAAATTTTTCATATATGTCATCAAAGACAGACTACCTGTATATAACGCTATTCCATGTCTATCAAATAATCTCCTATTGGCCATTTTGAATTTCTGTTACATTTATCAATAGTAAAAGATCCTGTATTGAGATAATACCTAAAACATGTATTGCTGCACACAGTACTGATCGGCACACTACCATTCAAGGTAACTGTACTAATATTGAGAAGGGTTAAACAATTTGCAAAGATTCATGAGGCATTACTTCATGGGGCATTGCAAGTTTGTGGTGCTGTTAAGGTTAGGGATGCCACGATACATCAATACATCGATACTTTTTCTATGACAGTACAATTATCAATACATTCAAAACTGTATCGATATTTAGTTTTGAAATATCTTTCCATATGTATCGTTTACATTTTGCAATTGTTTCATGTTTATCGTGATACGTATCGATTCATGAAAATTGGATGTATCACGCCATCCCTAGTTAAGGTAGACAAATATATTTAACAAAGTTGTGAAAATAGTATTCACAATTTAAACCTACTAACGTGAAGGTATTGATCTCTGGATCACATAACCTACCCCTTCCTCACTTTGGAATGCCTCAGAGACTCCTCCTCTGATTCTGCAATTTGAAGATCACATTTCTCCTCTGCCAAGCTCAACATCTCTTGATCCCATTCATAATTGTCTACATGATGTAACATTAAAATGTTAACAATATTCTTCTCAAAATGATTATGAACTTTAAGTCAAAACTGAGCTTAAGAAATTATATTGTTTCTTCTGAACTGATAAAGTATTTAAAATACTACTAGATTAGGTTATCATCCTAACAACATACATAAATTATGAATTTACAATGTTACATATTCAGAAACCTTTGTAAATTTAATTAACTTACCAGCCATAACCGGATTGGATATGATTTCCACGTCTAACAGGACCATCTGAGACTAGCACTTAGTCTATGAATATACATAAGTTTGATACAAACAAACAATTCCTTTTAAACTGAAAAGGAGCTCCAGTGAGATGGGAGATTCCTGAACCTAAGTAAATCTAGACTGGCTTCAATTAGGTGTTTAGCATTGCAGAAAGGCATAGATGGAAGTAAAAATAATGCATGAGACAGGCTAGACCTTACTAGACTTTTTACAGTCTATGGCAACTTTGAACTTGATTTGAAGGGTGATCAAAGGAAAAAACTTGTGCCATCAAGTCAATTTGAATGGAATTTAAGAATACCCATAATATCATAAATAGTATGCATGAACATAAACATTTGTGATGAAACATAGTTTCAATTTACTCACACGATATACAAAGTTATGTCTTTATTCATGGGTTGCTTCTAAGTCATGTTCAGGATGCAGTTTTGTTAGTCATCCATGCATAAATGTCAAAACTCACCACTAATACAAAATATGTCGATTTCTTTCAGATTTCTTTTTGATTTTTGTTCAAAGTTACTATTCCTAATAACGATCATCGATTCTATGACTTATATCAATACTGTCTGTCCAGTGCTGTTCAGAAATGTCGATATTAGTCGACAGTGTAAACTATCAGCCAATGATGGGCCAATGATGAATGGCACAAACATGAATAGATGCATCAAAGAGGCATTTCTGAAACTGTTGTTATGGCTTTGTAAAAATAACTTACCGGTACAACAGGAAGAGGCTTTAATTCTTACTGTTTGTATTGAAAGAAATGTTAAACTTCACCTCAATTTTTAAAAAAGAAAAAGTTTGTTTAAGAAACCCCTGCTTTGAACAAAATTACCCTTTTATGCAATTTGACCGCTCAGGGAACTTTAAAAAACATAAAAGACTAATAACATATCCCTGCATAGAAACAGTTGGTCTATTGACCAACCAATAAGTTTTAACATGTCTTAACGTCTTTAGTGAGATTCATCCTTGATTTTTCAGTTAATCTACTGACCACTGGCGTTTACCCTCTTTCCTATGTTACACAATGTACAGGATTTAGACTTTGACATGAGGAAATGTTCCTGCATTAAATATGCAAAGATATATCTGCAATGGAATTACGAAAGCCCAAAAGGGTTTTCTGACTGCATTCATGCTCAATATTATATAAACAGATTCAAGTGCATCAGTACATGTATTTGTTTGTCAAATTGAAGTGGAAAATCTCTAGCATTTGAAACTATATCAAATCTGCACCATGTGCAGAAAAATACAACGTAATACAAGGTAATTAGTATTATTAGCACGAAAAGGTGCAAAATATACATTTCCATCACTTTACACTGATATTTTTTACTCTGATAGACCAGTGGAGGAGATATACTGCACATAAACACCCAAAGGGGCAGGGTTCAAAGCAGTACAAAAATAGCTATATTTGAAAGTTAGAAACTCTTGATATAAATAATGTAACTGAAACATATTATGGTCAAGAGAGCAGATGCATATTTCCTCTGCATGAACATGATGAACATTTAGGAAATGTGTAGCTGATATAAAAATGTGTAGCTGATATAAAAATGTGTAGCTGATATAAAACTTGTAGCTGATATAAAACTGAGTAGCTGATATAAAACTGTGTAGCTGATATAAACATGTGTAGCTGATATAAAACTGTGTAGCTGATATAAAACTGTGTAGCTGATATAAAACTGTGTAGCTGATATAAAAATGTGCAGCTGATATAAAACTGTGTAGCTGATATAAAACTGTGTAGCTGATATAAAACTGTGTAGCTGATATAAACATGTGTAGCTGATATAAAACTGTGTAGCTGATATAAAACTGTGTAGCTGATATAAAACTGTGTAGCTGATATAAAACTGTGTAGCTGATATAAAACTGTGTAGCTGATATAAAACTGAGTAGCTGGTATAGAAATGTGCAGCTGATATAAAAATGTGTAGCTGATATAAAAATGTGCAGCTGATATAAATATGTGTAGCTGATATAAAACTGTGTAGCTGGTATAGAAATGTGCAGCTGATATAAAAATGTGTAGCTGATATAAAAATGTGCAGCTGATATAAATATGTGTAGCTGATATAAATATGTGTAGCTGATATAAAAATGTGTAGCTGATATAAAAATGTGTAGCTGATATAAAAATGTGCAGCTGATATAAATATGTGTAGCTGATATAAATATGTGTAGCTGATATAAAACTGTGTAGCTGATATAAAACTGTGTAGCTGATATAAACATGTGTAGCTGATATAAAACTGTGTAGCTGATATAAAACTGTGTGATATAAAACTGTGTAGCTGATATAAAACTGTGTAGCTGATATAAAACTGTGTAGCTGGTATAGAAATGTGCAGCTGATATAAAAATGTGTAGCTGATATAAAAATGTGCAGCTGATATAAATATGTGTAGCTGATATAAAAATGTGTAGCTGATATAAAAATGTGCAGCTGATATAAATATGTGTAGCTGATATAAATATGTGTAGCTGATATAAAAATGTGTAGCTGATATTAAACTGTGTAGCTGATATAAACATGTGTAGCTGATATAAAACTGTGTAGCTGATATAAAACTGTGTAGCTGATATAGAAATGTGCAGCTGATATAAAAATGTGCAGCTGATATAAATATGTGTAGCTGATATAAAAATGTGTAGCTGATATAAAAATGTGTAGCTGATATAAAAATGTGCAGCTGATATAAATATGTGTAGCTGATATAAAAATGTGTAGCTGATATAAATATGTGTAGCTGATATAAATATGTGTAGCTGATATAAAAATGTGTAGCTGATATATAATTGTGTAGCTGATATAAATATGTGTAGTTCAGCTATCACAGGAAACAGCAAAGAGCGACAATGGAGAGTGACATCATGAAACTATAACTACCAGTCTTCCTCAACACTGCAGTATCAGCTCATTATTTGAGCAAACCCATGTCAATGAGTATTAACCCCATGGTCTAACAGAGGGTGACAAGCACTGATGCAGTCAAAATATGCCGTGTGGGTGATAAAACAGGTTGTAATGTGTTATGCTATCTCTACATTTGGCCTTTAAGTAATTTTACTGAATTCAATTCGTACAAATTTGGTCACAGGGGCTTGTATTGCTGAATGTAATACGTTCGTTCACTGTTATCCATATACATATATAGAAGGATATGTAGGATATCAGGGAACGAATGTAGGACCCAGGAAGTATAATACGCCCCTGTGGATTTGGTTAGTTCCTGAAATTAGTAATGGTTGTGGACTGTTTTTGGGGTTGTATTTATCTATTAGTTGGTAGATACTTAAATCAAATAAGAAAAAAAGATATCGGTGAGAAACGTCAGTCTCATTCACTGAATATCAGGCATCAGAATGAGAGCCGTTTTGAGGGTTTTTATTTTGACGCACCAGAACTGACCGCAAGTGGTTCATAAATTACTTGGTTCCCTATCTGCTGACCGACTAAATATGCCCTAAGTACAAGAATGTACACTGGCCTAAAAGTAGAAGGTCAATTTCACCCACTGAGTGAACATATATCTAATGCGCTCTGATTAGCTGTCATGGAGTGTGGGTCTAGTCTGTCTCACAGTCCCTGAACCACAATAGCATTTCCCTACTGCCTAGCCCTTTCTGCAGTGCTAAAGCCCTAAATGAAACAAGTCTAGATTTCCTCAGGTTCTGGTTTCCCTGGGGCTCCTTTACAATTTATAATGGGTTTGTTTGTATATATTCAGAGACTAAGCGATAGCGACTAGGTGAGGAGCAAGCGGCAACATGATAAATTTAGCTATGCTCAAATTTTTTTCCAAACGTGTTATTATTATAAGAAAAATGGCTTTATGTAATATGAAACTTAAGAAGGAAAACCATATTTTTTACAGATTTTTATTGTCCATATATATCTCATGTGAAAAATCCTACAAAAATGGCACCGTCAGGACCTCGAGAAATAAACAAAACAGAAAAAGTGACAACCACACATAAAATATTCACTTTTGGTGGAAAAAATGAAACCTTTAAATCACAAGTGTGCTGATTGGTGGGAACAAAATTTAAGGTCAAGGGTGTTCATTGAGATTTTAGTACTAGAAAAATAGTGGAGAAAAAATAGCCGGAAATGGATGAAATTCTCCCAAAACATGCATTAATGTCTTTGCACTCAGTGTGTCAACCACAAATTCAAAGAAGTGTTAAAGGAACTAAGTGGAAGATATGTTTTTATTGAATAGTTGCATATACATACAGTGAGAGTACCAGTTTCTTATCTTGTGTAATATGTTGCAGTCATCAGTGATTATCATTATGATACCGTTGGTCTGTTTAGTTTAGTCTAGCCCTACTTGATGATAAATCTTCGATTTAGGGAATGTATAACGATTTTGATGATCATTTAATCAGTGAAAATTATGTGTGTAATATCCCACCAGTATGTAATACCTTTCTGTCAGTCCGCCTGTCCTGTCCGTCGTCTGTAATTCATTTCGTTTCCTGAGCAGAACTTGAAAACCGTTCATTATTTTTTTCTGAAAATTTGTATGCATCAGTCAAGTACTGAAGTGGTGCATTTTGATATTATACTAAACTCTTATTTCAATGGTTAGACTTGCTTCCGGGTAAGGGTTTGTTTATGAATCAGAAAAATGATCTTAGGATTTATGTGGAACTGGTGGGATAATTATCTTCTGATGATTTTTGTTGTCACATTGATCAAATAACACTTTTAAAACAAATATAATATATATATATACTAAATATAAACTCATATGAAATTAAATGATATGGTAGAATTACTAAGACAGACAGGCCATGGGCTCTTAACAGACAAACGCTGATCCTTGTATATTTTTGCATTCAGATTTTCCCAATTTGTTTCATTTGCAAATTGTCTCTATTTTTCTAGACTGAACGATCCTTTCTCATTGAAAAAGTCACAAAAACTTTCACAAAATCACACAGATTAGCATTAGCAAGGAGTTTTACGTTTCAAAGGGAGGTAACTCGATCATGAAATTGATAAAAATGCAGACCACATTTGAAAGTCACCCATTTTTAATTTGATTTAAAAAAGCCCTTGTCACTTGAAAAAAATTATCTTAAGGTATGATTTATTAAGTTTATACTTTATTCTTTAAAATAAGAAAGTTTCATTAGTGTAATATTTTCCCCACAAAATCAAATTTTCAAAACATATTTCATCATAACAAACCCATTAAAACAAGTCTAGCTCTAAATATAGCTATTACACATCTTCCATTTACCACAGCCTGTAGTGCACATACTATTTCCCATCTTTGTGTGGAAGGAATTTACTTCAAATCAACGTAAACTGAGGCTACCCTCATGACCTGGGTTTCGGGCCTCACCAACTGAGGTCGGGATGAGCTATCCGCCCTTACCTTGAGCATTGCCATGCAGGTTACACACACACCACCAAATGTTTTCCCATAGACTTCCTATAGTAGCCTTTATATTTTTAAATTATCCAGGCTATCAACAGCCATTCCATGTAAACATGGATATACTCTGGCCTTTACACTACAATAAAACACAATATCTGGCCAACTTGTCTGGCTTGTTTTGCGAGCACAGGAAGCGGAACACATCAACCCCAGTTCCGCACCAAATGTCACCTACTGGAAAATATCTGTACACACAATAAGCATAAGTCATGGTGATGAAAATGACAGCACTGAATGCGTAAAATTGTGGTCAGTTTTAATTACTGGTTGGATATGCTTTGAAAAAACAAAAACATCTTACACTATTTCATCCAATCAGATGTCTCTGTATCTCTTCACTTGTTTACATACGGTCCGGCTCAGCGAGCAAGCGATTCTCATTCAGTGTAGTGGAACCTGTAGAAAAAATGGTCTGCATCTGCACTAATCAAATCTGTGACGTATTTATTGTAAATATATGTAGCTCCTTAGAAACAAATTGAAATTGGTTCAAGCGCTATACTTTGTGCTCACTGCCATGTCTGTATGACACCTATATGCAGAGATCTGATACATAATAAAGGCTGTTAAGAGCTAAATTACTATGGTTTTGGCAGCTTATTGCAACATGTACTTCTGTATTAATAAAGAACTGTCTATGACCATACACAGGCCTCTATTGTTTATTCTTGTTTCCCAACAGGAGGGGTTCACAGGTCAATTCCATGGTTCACAGATGATGCTTCAAACATGTCACCACTAAATATCTTTTCGACCCTGTAAACTTGGCAATGCTGATGAAGTCAAAACAAAATAGACTTTATATTTCAATTTAAATGATGGTGAACTCTTTGGAGTAATGTGGTGACAGCAACTAGTGATAGCAGAATCTGATACATCTCATGAAATTTGGTTGTGACACTAATTAGATTAAAGGAGAATACGAGTGAATTGCAATAATTTGCTGGGTGAAAGATAAAGTCATCAGAAACATATTCTCAAATTTTCAATTAAAAATTATGTATAATTATGTTTTAATCGCGAAAAACAGTTTCTGTAAATCTCAGCTTCGGCCATTATGCATATTTCGCTGGAACCCACGTGACCTTTCCGCTCGTGACGTCAAATGTGCCTGGAGTCCGCCATATTGCCAAAGACCAAGCGCTACAGTAGTACAAATGGTGTTGTTACTGTCGTTTTTTTAAATGGTACGATGGTGTATTGCGTTGCCTGGGGATGCACGGCATCATCGAACATGGGAAAGAACCACCATTTCTTCCGTTTTCCAAGTGAAATGACAGATTTCAGGAGAAATGCGCCGATCATTCCGAGTCTGACGCATATGAAAGAGACATGCATGCATGGGGTATGGAAATCCTCAAGCTATGCTGAAGAAGGAAAAAAAGTATGCACGAGATTCATTAATACTCCATCAATCCCTGTAACAACTGTCAGTGGTATTTTGAACATATATCAAATCATGGCCAATTGCCAGTCGAATTGCCCCCGCTACAAAATGACACAGCAAATTTGGTCAAATTGCCCCAGTGGGGTAGTCAAAATGCCCCAATTTATTTAAAATGAATAAATATAGGCCATAAATGCATAGTTTTGTCAACTTTGAAATTATGTTCTTCATATATAAGTATATACATAGTTATGACTTTACTAATGAGACATTTATCAGAAATATTACTTCCTAATAACTTTTATATGAAGAACATAATATCATAATAAGTTGACAAAAAAACTATGCATTACGGCATATATTCAACCATTATGAATAAATTTGAACAAATTAGAATGAATGACCAAATTTGCTGGGGCATTTTGAAGCTGGGGCAGTTCGACTGGTTCGACTGGTATATATTATCAAAATCAGTAAGAGATTTCACAAGAGCTTGAAAATGTTTTGCTATAATGTTCTTTTCGGTTTGGAACCCTAAATGACGCAGGCAACTCGAAACATTGCCGAATACAACGGCAAATCATGAAGTACTTGTTGCTTTCATTGTTTTCATTTTATCCAATTACGCACGTCGTCATCAGACTATTTGTCAGTAGTGTGTGCCGTGAAAGTATTCTCATTGGCAGACAGGATGTCATTCTAAGGCTTTGACCGAGTACCATAAATATTTCCATAACCAAACAATGGGGAAACATACATGGTCCTGACTACTATTTTATAATTCACCAGTTTTCGGGGAATAACTTATCTGCGTTGCAAATATTATCTCTGCTCGACCAGGCTGGGATCTTGTATCCAGACTTGATACGTTATTAATGAGAACTAGGATCCTAATTCTTTTCAACAAAATAATTCCAGTGTAATTTTTGAAGCAGATAATTTTTATTTTCCCTCGCCTGAAGCATAATTATTTTGTTTTTAAATCCCAGACACTCTACAGTCACCCATTTGACACATAATGAACTGTAATCACATTTTTTTTTAAATAATTCTTAGTGACTGGTCAAATATTTATAGGGGTGAGTTTGCTGGCTGGAACTGTATGACATTTTGCTGATAAATAGTAATCTTGTATAATGATATGGTCTATTTTTAAATATATTTTGACCTCAAGCGGTGCCTCCGTTTCGCTTGATTCTTCTTCTTCATCTTCAGTGGAAGATTGTCTTGTAAGATGTAAAATCGGATCGTATTGATACGGTCTAACATCCATTTAGGAAATGACATCAGGAACATCTTTTACTGCTTCAGCATCCACGGACACTGTTAAGTTGTGAGGTAAAATCAAAGAGGAAGCCATCAGCAGCAGGCACTTACGACGTCAAGTCACGTGATACGCCCTCTGCTCATTAACTGTCGGGTGTTTCCGTGATAGGCGGAAATACGAGAACGTTTTTGTGTTTTTTTTGCTATTTTACAAACCTTTTGTTCAATTTTAATCACGGAATGTGACTTTTAGAATATCCTTTACAACATATCAATAGTTTTATTTTCGTTCATATTCTCCTTTAAGTGTTAAAAGAGGCTGGACAGAGTCAGTTGACTGGAACTGCTACCCCTGCACGGTTTACATCTAACTGACAGGTCCATATTTGGTATTTTAACTGTGGGAGGGCAAGATCCAATGTTAATGCCTTCATTCCAATGAAAAATTCATAGAGTTAGCATCTTGGACATACTCTGGAAACATGGCACCACACCGAAAGTGTTCGAAAAGTTGTTTCAAAAAGGGAAAAGCCTTGGAACTTTGGTAAAAAACAACCCAGGGAAAAACAAAGTAGCTTTAAAGTGCCCCAGACTGTCGGGTTGACCCCTGAGCTACATAACAAAGTGACCAGTGCAGGGGTGACTGGAGTCCAGCCAGTACAAACACTCACCAGTCTGCCATACCGCCAGTTAAGGCCGAGGATGAGAAACACCACTCAGGAGGAGGATTGTTCACTGAAAACAAAAAATGACAGGTAAGATGACTATAATCTACTTATTCATGTCACCCAAGCTTTGAAATACTTGCAGGTAACAAAAAATCCTCATTGTTAAATGATTTGGGTGGCCAAACTTGCCTCATTAAAAGAATTTATCTTTAAACAAGTTGACATAAGAAATTTTCAATCTTATTCACATTTTTCAGTGATTAAGTGAAGTAAGTGGCCAAACTCAGACTCATGAATGAGTGTTTTTCACAACCAATAAAAACCCCAGTGTTTTAATACAATAATGAAGGGCTAAACTGGGATAGAAATAGAAAATACATTTCATCCAGCAAGGGAGATAATTCACAAATGTCGAACACAACAACATATTGTAAATAATCATTCAGAAGTTTCACAGGTAGTCAGTGGGGTTTATTTTAAATCTGCAGGGCTGCTGCTGATGTGTATCATCTATTCCATGTTGGGGAGACAGAGAAACTGTTCATTGAGGCATTTCGTGAGCACGCCACGACATCCACAAACTGTAAGGGGGGCCTGGTTATGGATATAGAGCATGAACAGCAGTGGGGCCTCAACTGGACAGAGAGACTGAAATGTACAAACTGTGGCTACCTGTCTAAGCATCATAAGCTCTACAAGGAGGTAGAAGTAGCTGCAGCGAAGAAGGGACGTCGCTCCTCCACTGCCAACGCTGGACTCCAGATGGGCCTGTCGAAATGTCCCATGGGGAGTGAGAGTTTCCATGTCCTCTGCATGAGTGCAGATATTCCACCCCCATCCAGTTCAGGCATGCAGAAAGCTGCAAACAGAGTTTGTGATAAAAAATTGCAAAATTGGTTATTACACAGCAAATATTTGGATAAAAACTTCAAAAATACTCACAATGGAATTCTCTTTCAAAATTTGACTGACATTCATCTCGGCCCTAAAATAATAGACAAGACCCAATTCAACCTGAATAGTCAAAAGTGTGAATCTACAAACAAGGCACTGCGCAGGTCATTACCTTGTGATACAACCTTTACTCGGAACTTCCAAGCCTGTGCTCACAGTGCTGTGCATAGTGTCAACTTTAAGAGTCCAGCAAAATCACTCTTGACGCTGAGACATGGGCTCGGGTGTGCTGTCACTGCAGAAAGTAAAACTGATAATGAAATCAGCAAAAGCCACAATAAAGTACTTAAAGCTTGGTGCATAAGGCAAAGAGGACAAACACGTCAGCAATTTGTGCAGTAATCTTCAACTGTATTCACCATCATTCATATACTTGCTTACAGCAAGAACTAGTTGACAGATGAATATCTTGTGTGTTCTGAAATTAACAGTTAAACTGCTTATAATACACATGCCTCACGTTTAACATGAAAATATACTTAAAGTTATAAACTTTCCAATTATGTCATGTACTTGACATAAATATCCAAAGCATCCACACTATTACTGAATGCTGAACATTTTACCTAGACAGTCTGACACTGACACTGGTGCATAATACTACCACTGCTCTTTACACCTTTCACAAAATATGCAAAATTAACTCGTTGTGAAAATACTAGCAAAATATATTGTGCGATAATTACTTCGCTCATATGAAACTAACAACTTCACATGAATGTTTACCTCGCACATCGCAGTGCACGAAAACTGAGAACACTGTGTAAAACCAACACTACAACTACATTAATTTACATTGAATGTTCACAACTTGTTGTTACTTTACTGTATTAAACTATTTCTTGACATAGAATTGAATAAAATACCTGAAGAGTGGTGTCTTTACACAGATTGCTCATAGGCGAGTGACACAGGGTAGACCACGCTGTCTGTGTCGGCTACATGAAAACTCCGCGCTCTGCATAGCAGGGAGACATCATTATATACTTTTGCAAGGGAGAAGTCATTGCTATGACAAACCATTAAAGTTCAAACTTCTGGTTGAGATTATCACAAACTATAAAATAACTATTCTCAACAGCCTGTTGTAATTATATGATGTGCCATGTACATACAAACATAGCTAAAAAATAGTGAGTGAATTTGGTTTACGCCGCTTTCAGCAATATTCCAGCACTATCGCGGCAGACTAAGAAAATAAAGATGAGCTATGCTTGTATCAAGTGTTCAGAATATCACGATTGTACACGTATAGCAGGACATTCAAGTGTTCAGAATATCACGATTGTACCCGTATAGCAGGACATTCAAGTGTTCAGAATATCACGGTTGTACACGTATAGCAGGACATTCAAGTGTTCAGAATATCACGGTTGTACACGTATAGCAGGACATTCAAGTGTTCAGAATATCACGGTTGTACACGTATAGCAGGACATTCAAGTGTTCAGAATATCACGGTTGTACCCGTATAGCAGGACATTCAAGTGTTCAGAATATCACGATTGTACCCGTATAGCAGGACATTCAAGTGTTCAGAATATCACGGTTGTACACGTATAGCAGGACATTCAAGTGTTCAGAATATCACGGTTGTACACGTATAGCAGGACATTCAAGTGTTCAGAATATCACGGTTGTACACGTATAGCAGGACATTCAAGTGTTCAGAATATCACGGTTGTACCCGTATAGCAGGACATTCAAGTGTTCAGAATATCACGATTGTACCCGTATAGCAGGACATTCAAGTGTTCAGAATATCATGGTTGTACCCGTATAGCAGGACATTCAAGTGTTCAGAATATCACGGTTGTACACGTATAGCAGGACATTCAAGTGTTCAGAATATCACGATTGTACCCGTATAGCAGGACATTCAAGTGTTCAGAATATCACGATTGTACCCGTATAGCAGGACATTCAAGTGTTCAGAATATCACGGTTTGTACACGTATAGCAGGACATTCAAGTGTTCAGAATATCACGATTGCAACCCGTATAGCAGGACATTCAAGTGTTCCAGAATATCACGGTTGTACACGTATAGCAGGACATTCAAGTGTTCAGAATATCACGATTGTACACGTATAGCAGGGACATTCAAGTGTTCAGAATATCACGATTGTACCCGTATAGCAGGACATTCAAGCGTTCAGAATATCACGATTGTACCCGTATAGCAGGACATTCAAGTGTTCAGAATATCACGGTTGTACACGTATAGCAGGACATTCAAGTGTTCAGAATATCACGGGTTGTACACGTATAGCAGGACATTCAAGTGTTCAGAATATCACGGTTGTACACGTATAGCAGGACATTCAAGTGTTCAGAATATCACGATTGTACCCGTATAGCAGGACATTCAAGTGTTCAGAATATCACGATTGTACACGTATAGCAGGACATTCAAGTGTTCAGAATATCACGATTGTACACGTATAGCAGGACATTCAAGTGTTCAGAACATCACGACTGTGTACACGTATAGCAGGACATTCAAGTGTTCAGAACATCACGACTGTACACGTATAGCAGGACATTCAAGTGTTCAGAATATCACGACTGTACCCGTATAGCAGGACATTCAAGTGTTCAGAATATCACGATTGTACCCGTATAGCAGGACATTCAAGTGTTCAGAATATCACGACTGTACACGTATAGCAGGACATTCAAGTGTTCAGAATATCACGATTGTACCCGTATAGCAGGACATTCAAGTGTTCAGAATATCACGATTGTACCCGTATAGCAGGACATTCAAGTGTTCAGAATATCACGATTGTACACGTATAGCAGGACATTCAAGTGTTCAGAACATCACGACTGTACACGTATAGCAGGACATTCAAGTGTTCAGAACATCACGACTGTACACGTATAGCAGGACATTCAAGTGTTCAGAATATCACGACTGTACCCGTATAGCAGGACATTCAAGTGTTCAGAATATCACGATTGTACCCGTATAGCAGGACATTCAAGTGTTCAGAATATCACGATTGTACCCGTATAGCAGGACATTCAAGTGTTCAGAACATCACGACTGTACACGTATAGCAGGACATTCAAGTGTTCAGAATATCACGATTGTACCTGTATAGCAGGACATTCAAGTGTTCAGAATATCACGGTTGTACTGTATAGCAGGACATTCAAGTGTTCAGAATATCACGATTGTACACGTATAGCAGGACATTCAAGTGTTCAGAATATCACGACTGTACACGTATAGCAGGACATTCAAGTGTTCAGAATATCACGACTGTACCCGTATAGCAGGACATTCAAGTGTTCAGAATATCACGATTGTACCCGTATAGCAGGACATTCAAGTGTTCAGAATATCACGACTGTACACATATAGCAGGACATTCAAGTGTTCAGAACATCACGACTGTACACGTATAGCAGGACATTCAAGTGTTCAGAATATCACGGTTGTACACGTATAGCAGGACATTCAAGTGTTTCAAACTGGCACTAGAGACTGCTATGGATACACGTCCATTGAGTCATGGTTTTCTGTTACTGTATACATTTCCTATTCAATAAGACTGAATATTTCAATGGGACTGAATTAAATTCTCAACAAAGCTAAAACATACAAGAAATCAAAAATAGTAAGGACCGCTGTGCTAAGAAAAAGTTAGAATTATTCAAACTCCATCATTGTAAAAATATCAATATTCAAAAGACATGTTATTGAAAAGAAATACTGCGTATCTGAGACATCAACACCAAAGAGAGAATCATCCATACACAAAACTGGCCCCAAACAGAAAGACCTAACAACATAATGTATATTCTTACATTAAACAGTAGGGTTTATGACTCTTGGTGCACAAGCCCTGTTGTTGACAGTGAATTCTTTCCATATTGTGTTCGTGGGTCTCGACAGTCAAATGGTCAGTGTTTACACAAGAAGTGTTGTGACAGCAGAGACCATATAATAGATGTTATATGGTCTCTGGTGACAGAGGTTGCTCAATTTCAAATGTCTTGCCAGAGCTGTCAGTTTTAACCAAATCATCTGGTAAATATTTATTTGCTATGCATAGGGCTATTTTGTGGGCTTTTTGTTCGGTCCCTGCAATGGACGGCCACGAAAAGAAACACCGCCCAATAATTAGACGACTTTGCACTATACCAAGGTGAGCTCGACAACTTGATGTAGGCCTTGGCTGGAATATGTACATGTAGTAGGGGGTGTTGATACTAAACTGGGGCCTAGTTTATCGATTTTCTGACCCGCAGTTGGGGCATGTGCTCACACTCGCGATCGAGTTATACTAGCAAACAATTTCTTCCACTTGCGAAATCTTGAAATAAATTCTGTTATCAGACAAGCATCGCCTTTGATATAATCGTACATGCAGCTGTGTTCAACAAAATACTCCGATTACGATACAAACCATGCATTTCCCATAGCTTTGCTTTCAAATCGCCTCGTGGAGTGCGCGAAAACTGTAGCAAACGGGATCCGAATTGGCCCAAAACGTAAACGGGCCTTCATGTGAAACATGAATTCAATTTATTTACAGATTATTACAGTATTATTTTGATTCAAGTATCAAATGTGTTAGGTATGCAAACGTGTTCTTGGTAGCATATTATTATTGTCTGCCAGCTTCCACAATATCTACAGACATTATTAGGTCAGTGCTCACTTGGACGTGAATTACCGCATTTTAACTTTCTGCTTTTTGACACACAGAGCGTGCCGGTGTAAGATTGGAAACATACCCCCCCTTTTCGGAAAAAAAGTTTGTCTGTTTTGTATTATTTTCCCCTAACGTTAAATTGATGTCAAACGGACGCTCGTGTTGTCCACATTAAGATTCACGGTAAAACTATCTAATTGTTTAATATCTATTCAGGGCATTATTTAAATGGTAAAAACAGTTTATTTTCTGTCGAAAGAGTGGCAAATTCTGACTTTGAAACCCAGATATTTGTTTTTGTACAATCCCGGAAATATATAGATATTAGAGAGGTTGAGCAGCGCTACGTGTACATGTACGCCTACGTGTGACATTGGAATATACAGTTATCTTTACAATCAATATTTCACTACCAGGGGCATAGCTACCGTATTCGCAAAAGGAAATTGCCTACACATAATTGCTGTAACATTGAAAGCACTTTGTCTTCATTTCTGGTATCTCACGCCGTGATATTGCTGGAACATTGCTGGAATATTGCTAAAGCGGCGTAAAACCATACTCACTCACTCTACATGAAAGCACAGGTCTCAAACAGTTATAATCTAGTTTAGGTGCGCATGTATACTTGAAGTGATGGTGGATCGAGCTGAACATACTTCCATACAGGCAAGTGTGGCAGTTTGTAAGGATAGCAGCAACTTGGTAGTATTTACCAACTGGCTGCAAATACAGTTTTGGGTTCTTCTTGAAATCTAGAAATGCAAATTGTGTGAGCAACTTGTCAAAAGTCCACTCAACACAGACTCTGACAGCTGACATCTTCTTGTTGAATAGAGCTTGATTAGCTGTTATCACGCGTCCTCTGTATGGCGCGATATTATGTAAGGTGAAATACGCTGGGTCACCATATACACAAAACACATCATTGTTTCAAGTTGTCATATTCTCTGACATGTCATTTTTCAACCCCGCTTTCTCTCAACATACCAGCATCATGGCGTCGGCCTTCAATGGGGCCATAAAAATGGGCTATCATTCCATTGGGTGTTACTATACTCTGGTACTTCAAACCATGTACACGTTTATGTCCATTGAAAACGAGATTTTGGTTTTGTTGAGGCTGGCATATCGGTCGCACAGTACCATCAATATACCCCCAGCAGTTAGTGAGAGGTGAAACTTGGTAATGAATGGATCGAGACATATCTTCTAGATGACCATGTGATAGTCAAGGTTTGTCCAGATTGTCTAGTAAATGACTGTGCATGTTAGAAATGTAATTTAAAACAGTATTAAAAATGTGCGACAATTCTGAAGTCTATCTGCCAAAAAAGTGTTTTAAGTCTTCAAGCCGATTTAGATAAGAGAGTCTTCTAAGGAGAATGCACAGACCATCAATGCCTGAACAAATTGTATGATTCGAGAAGTGGAATTCGTCAGGTAGCAGTAGGGTTTCTTTAAGTGTGAATAAATCTTCTCTAGTAAATCTGAAGCACTTACGGCACTAATCGTCACTGAGTTCATGTAATTTGATATATCTGTCGGACAAAGTATCATCTTCTTTCAAAGCAGAAAGCAACAAAATATCATCGTTGTCTTCCACGGCAGCCAAAAGATTTATATTTGCCGCCATTACTAACTAGATTCACACGATTGTAAGCGTGTTACAGACTTGTTTAAGTCGGAAAATTTGACCAGTCAAAAGTCGATTTACATATACCAAGTATTGCTGAGTGCGGCGTAAAACTAAACTCACTCACTCACTTATACCGAGACCATGTACCCGTACACGTAAGATTTACTCACGGTCACTAAAGTTTGGTAGCGTGTACGTGGACGTGTGAGCTACGTAGGCGTACATGTACACGTAGCGCTGCTCGACCGCTCTACTAATGAACATACCAATGTCCTCGTTCTCCGACATTGCAAAATACATAAAACAAGCATGGTGCAGTTTTTACAGTAACTTCCTTATATTTGAAGATTCTATCAAATGTGAGAATTAGACACCGGGTGTCTGCCTTTTTTCATATCAGAATGTACTAGCTACATGTATATATGTTAGTTCATTTATTTTTCTTCAGGACAAATGCTGTTTCAATCGGCACGTTAAGAGAAAGTTATTGAAATAATTTTTTTGAGTAGTCACTTATTCGTAATACTCAACACCGATCCAACATTGCTGCACTTTTGAATCGAATGAATGAATCCAAGCGGCTCCGTGTGCTATTAATTAGATCTAGAGTGTAATGTCACAACAACCTCGCAGAGGTGAGGCGCAGTGGCTGTGGTAATACTATGACGTCATCAGCAGTGTGACGTCACTGTACATTTGGCACCACGTCATCTGGCGAACCTCGGCTCAGTCTGAGGTCACAGAGTGCAGCGAGATGTAAACAAACAGTTTGTCGCTGTCTGTTTCACGATTAATGAGAAAATTATGACACATAATTAAAACAGAACAACATTACGAGATGCGGCGTTCATGTACCGACGACATATCATCAATATTTATAGTCAACAATATCCTTACCTGATCACGTAAAGTTCCATAAACAACAAAATGTCTGAAAATGTTCTCAACAAGTTTTATTTCTCCTCAAACACAACAAATATTCTCACCTTCATACTGAATTATAAACAGCGCGACGACATGAACGGCATGCACAACTTCAGTGTCAGTAATGACATGTCCTCCATCACTGTCTACATCAACACTACATTCACTTCACTGTGTGTGTACCATGTGACACCAGGAAATCCCACAGTTGATGATGTCCCCGGTCTCTCGCCACGTCGGCCGCTGTCTCCCCGTCGTTGTTCCTGACGTTGATGTCCACCCCGTCCTGAGACAGGACAAACTCCACTGTCTTCCTGTCTCCTACCATACAGGCGCAGTGAAGGATGTTGTTACCGTCATCGTCCACCAGTGACACATCAGCACCTCGACTCACAAGGAGCTCCACAACATCCCTGTGTCCCCCCTCTGCTGCCTCCATCACCGGTGTGTTGCTCCTCCATCCTCTACTGTTGATGTCCACCACGTCCAGAGACAGGACAAACTCCACTGTCTTCCTGTCTCCTACCATACAGGCGCAGTGAAGGATGTTGTCACCGTTATCGTCCACCAGTGACACATCAGCACCTCGACTCACAAGGAGCTCCACAACATCCCTGTGTCCCCCCAGTGCTGCCCACATCACCGGTGTCATCCCGTCCACACTTCTACAGTTGACGTCAGCCCGACCTGTGTCCAGGATCCGCTTCACCTCCGCCAGGTTCCCCTCCCTGCAGGCGACATGGAGGTCGTCGTCTGCCCGGGCGTCTCTCCGTGCGGGTGTCGGTGTTGCTGTAACACAAAGTAAACTCTGTACACAGGTCGGACATCTTCATCTTACAGCTACATTGTTCACATCTTACACTGATGATACAAAACACTCGATACATCATCTATACATGCAGTATGGCTGACAGCAACATGGCGGGTGTACAGGGAATCACAAGAACTGACAGCAACATGGCGGGTGTACAGGGAATCACAAGAACTGACAGCAACATGGCGGGTGTACAGGGAATCACAAGAACTGACAGCAACATGGCGGGTGTACAGGGAATCCACAAGAACTGACAGCAACATGGCGGGTGTACAGGGAATCACAAGAACTCCACAGCAACATGGGCGGGTGTACAGGGAATCACAAGAACTGGCAGCAACATGGCGGGTGTACAGGGAATCACAAGAACTGACAGCAACATGGCGGGTGTACAGGGAATCACAAGAACTCACAGCAACATGGCGGGTGTACAGGGAATGACAAGAACTGACAGCAACATGGCGGGTGTACAGGGAATCACAAGGACTGACAGCAACATGGCGGGTGTACAGGGAATCACAAGAACTAGTTGATGTTTTTCACACATTAGTCATTTACATGAATAGAATGTTATCAAACAGTTCTAACACAGTTTTTGTGTGTGTGTGGAGAGAGGTGTGCCCACTACAACACACGTGACATTGTCTCCACCCACCTCGTGTGTCAGGTCTTGAGGGGGTCCCAGGCATCGGCGTGTCTCCCTCTCCGCTCGTGGCTGTGGAGACAAACAGGATGGTTAGAATAAACAACGTGTTCATTAGACTATAAGTGTGGTCACTGATGCAAGTATTGAATGTATTCTGACATTATATACATTGAATGTATTCTGATATCATATAGAAAGGGTATTGTGCTGATAAGGTGTACCCCCGCTGATGTTAGATTACAGAGGACAGAAAGATGTATATCAACTATCTCATTGTAAAGTATATATTCTATATGAAGTGATAATTTCACAAACAATAAATCTCTTCACTAGATGACACAAGGGTTTGTTTTTGAAACAGAAAAAGCTTTCTTACTCATCTGATGAGCTGACAATATATCATGTATAGTATTATTGTATACACAATGCGACTAGCACATCTGGTCCACAATATTCCCCCACCTACCGTGTACATCAGACATCTGTGAAGACCCAGGTATCAGTGCTATCCTTTCGCTCAAGGCTGCAACACAGAATATGTCATGAAGAATACTTCAACACAGAATATGTCATGTAGAATATTTCAACACAGAATATGTCATGTAGAAGACTTCAACACAGAACATGTCATGTCGAATATTTCAACACAGAATATGTCACGTAGAATACTTCAATACAGAATATGTCATGTAGAAGACTTCAACACAGAATATGTCACGTAGAATACTTCAACACAGAATATGTCATGTAGAATACTTCAACACAGAACATGTCATGTAGAATACTTCAACACAGAATATGTCATGTAGAAGACTTCAACACAAAGTTGTTCTCGTCAGAGACGTGCAGGAGGTGACATGGAAACAACTACACCAATGCGCCGGTGCTGTTGCTAAACATATGTGCAGGGTATTATTCATGATGCAGGTAGATGGTATTGAGTGATGGATCTTGGGTGGTTGTAACACGCCATTCCAGTATGTCGCTGTGTCTTTGTTCAGTTTAAAAAGGATTTTAAAAACATAAAACTGTCATTTTATTTATTGATGAGGTTATTTAAAAAGTACGTGGGTCAACTAAGAAAATCATTCTAACAAATTCACCTTAGATAACATCATATACATAAAAACGTAACACTACCCACCACTATCGTCCTGGCTGGATCCCCGCAGCGTCTCTCGCCTCCCGCTCTCTATCTGTGTTTCCGAGACAGGTGCTGAAAATAACAATATAATATGTTGATTCATGTGTATGGTATTTCTTTCCACCCATTCAGATGGAAGTTTGTTCCTGCAATCTCCAAAATGACTCAATGGAGGAATGGAAGTGTCTGGGTTCGAGTCTGGCAGAAGGGGGTTCGTGAGCTCAAATAGCTTGGACTTTATACACTTGTCATATTACTGTCGTATTTTCTAAATAATGCAAATAATGAAAATGCTGCATACGCAGTCAACGTGAGGCTCACCCAGTGTTTGCTTCCATCAGTACTATTATTGGAAAACTCGGGCCAACGTTCAAACTGACATGGTTTACTATGATCAAGCCTAGAAACCGGATCTCAAAGTTATTCATAAACACGCACACCTGTACATCAATTTTGGACAATTACCCGTAAATAGGAGTCACCTAGTCGCGTGTTGTAACCTCATCAGTGACAGCCTTCGAGACCACATTTCAAATAGACAGTGTTTCTCGTTTACTGACGAAAACGTTTAGAAATTAAAGTTGCGAGCAACATCGACGGCTCCTTGGCTTGGATAATTTCTAAACATTTGGTACCTGATGTCGAAAGCAGTAAAGGTCCAGACTCGATTATTTACAGACCGCGGACATACAGCTTGAATATTGCTGAGTGTGGCGTAAAACTGAACTCACTCACTCACTCAGTCACACTCGCGCTCATGCAAGTGAACTTGTGATTACACAGCAGTTAAGGTACTTCAGTAGTTTTGTATCAGTATCCATTACACTGTATGTGTATTTTAATGTTGTGTAGCGCTAGCTCTCGTCATTGTCAATTGAAATTGACATCGTCTCCCATATCTGCATGTGGACCACGCTTTGCAGTGGTAGTCTCTTTATAGCAGATATCGTCCCTGCGCTTTCCTTCAGACTGTCGCATGTTTTGCACGGGCAATCTGCCGTGTCGTAAATCTCCGAGAAAGTTATGACAGTGCGATGAGAACTTACAAGGCGTTGGTTAATAGAGGGTTCGTCTGCTTCAACGTAAAGACTATCAATTGGAGAAGACAAAGTCTAAGACTTTAGAGGTGGATAGAATCAGTTATTTTGAAACCAGTCAGAATGAGCGTGAAAACTGAGGTACTTCGATAAACATAATTATGCTCTCGAATGTTTAAGTGAGTGAGTGAGTGACTGAGTTAATACGTAACGTCACATCGGCAATATCTCAGCCATATCGTGACGCAAACAATTCATACAATATAAAATGAAAACATTTTGAAGATTAAAACCTGTCGGTGATTCCGGCAAGAATGCAATATCTCAGTGGGTTATTGTTTTCCTGAGTAAGTGGAGTGCTTTCTACAACATTGGAGATAATGGTATCGTTGTCTTCCTGATATTCCCCCGAACGGAAGTTCTACCCATTTAGGGTACAATGTGTAAGTTACAGATTTGTAGGGAATAGTCTTAAGACTTTTCTACTTTGACCAGGATTCTTCGACTGACTGAGTCACTGACTGACTGAGTTTAGTTTTACGCCGCTTTTAGCAATATTCCAGCAATATCACGGCGGGGGACACCAGAAATGGGCTTAACACATTGTGCCCATGTGGGGAATCGAACCCGGGCCTTCGGCGTGACGAGCCAACGCTTTAACCACTAGGCTACCCCACCGCCCAGGATTCTTCGAACTTGCAACAGTCGTTTGAGGGAAGATCAAGAGAGAAAGGGGTAGTGTGCAATGTATCTGACGGACGTATATGGAGAAAGTTCGAAGAATGTTTCTGTATAAATACAATAATTGAAGTACCGGTTATGTTTGAAACGTACCCTCAATCTGATAGCCAGTGAGATTATTGTGAAAGATCGCAGTATGTATCATCATAAACGGGTCCAGATAAAAGTACATGTCATTCATTCCCACATTATATCCCTTTATAGACACGGGACATGGTTGATACAGGTAGGGCAAACACTTTCTTCTATAGGTATCTGCCTTTCACGCTACATACATGTATTCAGATTACTACTTGAGAAAAGTAGCGACGCAGGTTCTCCTCCATCACACATATAATTGTATAGATATCCCGTGATTAGGGATAGCGCTGCAGCAACTTATTGAAATTTACGACATACACTATCATCTGCAGTAGTACTGCTATACCCAGCATCGTATTTATTGCTCTCTTACATAAGGTGAAATGTCACAGGGTTGTCATGGTAACGATAATTTGGCATACTATTTATTGTCTTATTCTTTTATCTGCGATTAGAATTTAAGTCAGTTTTGGCGTGAGCATCTTTAGAGAAAAGAAGCTGTAAAACGAATATTAATGTGATCGAACCTATAGGCCTTTGTCAAAGCGCGTTTCAAGCCACCTACATAAAAAACCTTCATGATAAATATCTGCTAATCCATGGCACGATTCCAACCATATCATGAGCATGTGTTTGTGAATCATAATCAAATAGTGATGTTACGAGGCGTCCATGCCGCGTCAAAAACACATGGAAACGCACGAGAATTGCAATACGGGCCCCTAAACCACTGATGCTCCGTGACCTGGAGACACAATTCTTGTGATTGAGCGTATGCAGGCAAAAAGACAAAATGGATACTCGTGCTGTTATGCTTTTGAATTATTAAGTATTCGTTCTTGTCACGGGATACAAGTATACTTTCCAGTTTCAACCGAATGTACATTCGAAGGATATCGAAATCTGGGTTAAGCTATTGGAATCATATTTACAATTAAAAGACTCAAACAATGGTCTGTTGTCCAAATATTTTGTTTTCCATGTCTTGTCCCAATCTGTATCCAGAGACCATACAATAGTCTGTTATATAGTCTCTGTTTTATCATAGTCAGAGAACGATATTATTTCCCCTTCCGCTCAGCCCTTACTGTAATGCTTACACCCTAAATGAAGCATATCTAGATATTCCCAGGTTCAGCGTCTGTTAAAACACACTGCAGGGTTCGGGTTACTGAGTAAACAATACCAAACACCGGTGGCTGGCGGGGACCAACATCTTCAGTAACATTTACATCTGCCAACGCTTAATTCGCAAGTGGTGAGGCAATACGCTAATGAGGCTAAGGGTCCTGTACCATGCTTGTGAAATATCTATGATGCCTTATATTTAGTCTATAATCTAAGCAAGTCTAGCTATGTATGGCGTTAAGTCACTGCTTGAAGAAAAGCTCCTTTAGAATTTGATTTGGTAAATATTAGTATTTCACTGGCTCAATCACATCGAAAACGCATAGCAGCCTATAATTCATTATGACTATGATTAAGCCATCACTGTAAAAACACAACGGTTATTTCCTTTGAGTTAACTTCGACAGGCTTTCGGTATCAAATATTTAGAACTCCAGCCAAAGGTGGAAATATGGCGTTTTGTAATGCTTTGTTGCACTTAATGATAAGTGATTGTTAAATGTACATATGATGTTTTTGAAGGATAATCTCAGCTGACTCAGAGACTTTACACGTGTTTTCCCCCACTGTTTCCACACCCATCCTTCAGTTGTTATGTTTGTGACATGATCTGCACACTGATGATTTAAAGCAAGTATATAAATAACAACCGTTTGCAATCTGTACCCAATGTAGTTTTCCATTTATTTAGCAATTTTCAGTTTCTATTCATTTCTGGAAATTTTGTACGGAGGTACATTTAATTAACAGTTTCACCCAATAACAGTAAAGCATAGTTATAAAACGTTTCGGTACTTTGATAGATTAATAAGTTCACATTATATTCCATGATATTGGGATGCCAAAATGATTAACATTATTATATAATGTATAACAAATCAGACAGCAAAAAGCAAAAATTAAAGGCGCATAAGCAACATATATGATGTCAGGCAGTAAGCTTTCAATAATTACAGAAACTGCTTAGTTATATAACTTTATGAACTAATTGCAATCACTACAGTTTTCTATAATCTACCCAAGAGATGGAATCAAAATAGGTGTACAGTATATTCTGTCGGGTAACTGAAATTTGAGAAAACGTCCGTATGGGACAACATCTGTATTCCGAATCAAAAGAGGCCATCTGACGATTCGTGTAACGATTCATCGATAGTATCGATGTTTGCATAGTCAACTATGCGATACGAATGCATCAATACAAAACACATTTAGGCAATACATCAGGATATTAATATCGCAAGGGCTGTGATACATCGATGTATCGCCACAAGAGACGATATATCCCGATACTACTTAAGTACTACTGAAGGTTGTAAGGAGTATTGCATTAGGAAAAGGAAGGGAGTCTCTTTGAAATTCTTCTGAAGTGAACCTTGTACTGTGAGACGAACTTAAGAATAATGCCGACCTGTCATTTGAACCCGTGCATCTGAATAGCGGTGCAGTCCATTTTACCATTAAGGTGCCGAGGGTATGTAAAACGATAAACTGTCAGTGTTGGCATTGTCTTGGTTACTGTGTAACAGTGTTGAATGTATTGTCTTGGTTACTGTGTAACAGTGTTGAATGTACTGGCGAATTGCGCATTTATCAAAATCATCAAATTCAACTTTCCGCACTTTCCCTGGGATTGTGAACTTACTGGTACCCATCGCGGAAACGCATTTACCAGGCGCGTAGCAAGCCAATTTTTGTCGTGTAAGCCCGATAGGCTGCAAAGCTGTATATTTATTTAGTGTTGAGGCCTTGCCCAACTTTCATTTTCAAAATCATGTCTAAGCGCGGGGCTTTTTTCATAGTGATAATTTCAAAAACCCAAATCACTTTATTAGGCATTGGGCTAAAAATGGAATTTTAACAATTAAGGACCTTTGTAATGAAAATATTTTAAGTCTTTTGAAGATCTGAAACTCAAATTTGATATTGGAGGAACATATATGGTTTTTGTAATGTTGATAGTGAAACTTTATGTCATGTATGTTGGGAATGTGTTGTAACTCAAACCTTCTAGAAAGATCTTGAAAACTGGATAATCCAAAACAAACAGAAATTTGAAATAAGAAAGACTTTGGTTTGGTTTGGTTTTGGTAATAAGCCATTGCTAAATCATATAATCTTTTATGCTAAAAGTCGAATATATATACTTGCACTTTAAAGAATATAATTCCAAAAGTAAATAATGTCTTTAAAAAAATTAAAGACACTTACACGGTTGAAAAATTCATATTCACAAGAAACAATAATTTTGATAATTTTCAGAGAAATGGTTTCCTTTATCCTTAGTTTTCAATCTTTGACTTAATCTGTAATCAAACTTGAATAACTTTATTGCATTATAATTTCTTCATGCTACCAGTTGATGAACTTTGATCATGCATATGTACACTTTTTGCTTTACTTTATATGCTTGTATTCAATTATGGGAACAAATGAAACAATCGCAACGAGTTTAAGGTAGCTGGTCACGTGATCATTATCGTATTATAGTTTCAGACCATCACACCGATTACAAATGAGATATTCTTCAAGATCATTAAGGTTAACAGCTGTTTTTGTTCAAACATGCCAAAGAAAGTCAAATGAGTGTATGAGTGGTTTTTTTCCAACACGTGGGCGGACATACATACATATCATTGCAACCGCTTCACAATATATTATTTGCACAAATATTCTACATACACAATGAATTTTAGCAGAGTGGGTCGTTTATGTTTCCGTAGTTCCACCAGAAGACATTTTGGATAATAAATATCACACTTTTGATATAATTATACACAATTAAGTGTTTTGCCATATATTCTTACAAACTTAGCTGCAAATACTTGCAATACTGCTGACTCACCTTTAAGCAATATTTACGTATTCACTCACTAAGTCTTTTGTCACTCCAGATGTTTTGTATGCATGCGTTGGTTATGTACAGCAAAGTATACCATGTATACAGCTTAGTATTTCTAAGTAACCCACCTTCGTCACACTTTGGTGTGAAAGGTGTCTGTTGAGTTTACACAGAACCCTTAGTGCGCCCAGTTGATACTATTTACACTCATATGGTCCTGCTTGCAGGTGCAATATAGCCATTATGTCCCTGCATTCACCATACATTACGGATTTCCGTATTGCATAAATAACTACACTGGGCACTTATCATCTTAACTTGACAACGACTGGTAAACATCTTTTGTCTTCAATGAATAACCTGTAAACACCATTCGACAGCTTAACTACTGCACCTGTGACAAACAAATGTACTATGTGAACACCGAGAGGAGAGAGCAAGGTTCACATTCGTCATGTGGAGGCACCTTTAGGACAATTGTGCATGTAGCAATGAGAAGAAGTACCGCACCCTTGAATATGAGTTAGTTCTTTGTCCCGAAAGAGAGAGGGGTATGGTTTTACAACAGCACGTAGCTCTCTTGATTCCAGCAGCGAGATTCTGACTTGTTTTCTGTTAAACCCGGCAAAGCCATAACATACCATTACATTGATTAACAGTTCACAGAGGTGTCATAGCTCAGCACAGTTATCATTGAGGTACACAGACCAAAATAATGTTCAACACGACCCCGATGAAACTACGTCAGTGTTAAGTATCATGTGCACACATCACACGTTGAAACTAATACATCGAAGTGTCCAAACTAATACATCGAAGTGTTCAAACTAATACATCGAAGTGTTCAAACTAATACATCGAAGTGTTCAAACTAATACATCGAAGTGTCCAAACTAATACATCGAAGTGTTCAAACTAATACATCGAAGTGTCCAAACTAATACATCGAAGTGTTCAAACTAATACATCGAAGTGTTCAAACTAATACATCGAAGTGTTCAAACTAATACATCGAAGTGTCCAAACTAATACATCGAAGTGTTCAAACTAATACATCGAAGTGTCCAAACTAATACATCGAAGTGTCCAAACTAATACATCGAAGTGTTCAAACTAATACATCGAAGTGTCCAAACTAATACATCGAAGTGTCCAAACTAATACATCGAAGTGTTCAAACTAATACATCGAAGTGTCCAAACTAATACATCGAAGTGTCCAAACTAATACATCGAAGTGTTCAAACTAATACATCGAAGTGTCCAAACTAATACATCGAAGTGTTCAAACTAATACATCGAAGTGTCCAAACTAATACATCGAAGAGTAACGAAAGGAAAGAAAAAGAAAGAGCGAAAGAATTTTTTTTTTTTTCGTGTAAGCCCGGTAGGTTGCAAAGCTTTATATTTAGTTAGTGTTCAAAGCTTGCCCAACTTTTCAAAATCATGTGTGAGCCCGGGCCTTTTTTCATAATGGTAGCTACGCCCCTGTTTACGTATGTCCTTTATTTTGCGCAAGGTTCTGACAGATATACCAGTAGCATCGCTGGCTTTTTGAGTGCACTGTGTGTGCTGTCGGAAATAGTACACATGTATTGAATGACATTGTAGGCAACCTCACGTGTTTGTGAATGAATGACTTGACTACCCAATATAAAGTGCGACATGATAAGTTTCAAATACCTGCAGAGTTTGATACTCTTTTAACGGTCCACTTTACAAGATACTAGTTTACACATGCTCGAGCAGAAACACGACATTTCCGAATCATTGCGCAGAAAGTGATTACAGGAAGGATCACAAAAATTATGAGATCAACAGCTCTTTAAGTGTGTGTGTGTGAAAGTAACACGGGTTTTAATGAATTTATAACTATTTGTAGTCACGATATGGCTGAAATACTGCCACTGTGACAGTAAACTTTAACTCACTCACTCATGATATATCGTCTCTCCTCATTAAACTGGTATCAGGATGTATCGTCTCTCCACTTGGACAACGAAGCACAGCTCTAATACCAAGTATGTGCATATTTACACATTTAAAACAGGACTTCACATCAATAATACATTGTAATCATCTTTTTCGAAAGTATAGATAATGAAATTTGTGCAGCTATGTGAACACACCTGTCTGTGTTTTATTGCAATAAGCTGTCTCTCCTTGTATGTTATATATAAGAAGTGTACCTAAGGTCAATTATTTAAACTATAATGTAATTTCCATTACAAAAAAATAAACGGTATTACCTACTGATCAGAAAGCCTTATCAGTACCCCACCGCCACCACCCCACCCTAGGCCTACCCCATCCTACACCCTCTCCCTCTCACACACATGCACACACACACTCCCTAACATGCACATCGCTCCGGCCCATAGACCCAATATATAAACCTTTTAAACAGACATCATTAGTCTCTCGTACAGACCCTGAAGCAAATATATCCAAGAAAGCCCACACAAGTCTAGAAAAAGTGGCAAGTCTAGATTTCCTCAGCTTCAGGCTCTGTATCAATCTGCTGAATTCACAAGCCAGAATATGGCTTGTAATTATCAGTTGATCTCTAGCTGTCACTAGTGTTTAATATTAACTCATGGGGAGCCTCCCCCACCACTCCCCAAGACCCCACAATGAGCCAAGACCTCCTGCTTCAGCCCTGTCCTCTCACTCCAGACAAACAACATGTGTGATTACACTAGCGACCTGATGACTGACAAAATCTGAGTATTTTCTTTAACTGTTTCATTTTACACTGGCGAGGAGAGGGGATCATTTCGAAAAGTTTTCCATCTCAGGGTAAAAATGAATTGGAACTTTGATGAGGATGAAAGCAAATATACATGGTATTCGTCCAAATCAGAATAAAATGATTGAAAAGTACTTAAGTGGTGAAGATGTGTTGTTTTGTCCTCCATCCAGGAGTGGAAAATCACTGACATTCGAAAATTTCCCTATTCAGAGAAGTCAGTAGAAAATACAAGCCATGCTACTGTGTCATCCTTGATTTGCATGAAGAAGAGACAAACAGAGAAATATAAATCATTAGGCTCAAAGCAGTGAACCTCAACGATGTAGGCATTCGTGACTTTATCGATAAACTTTGAAAAGACATTGTCATGGGGATCTGATGGCATATTGTCAACAACGAAGTTGCGGGGAGTATATATAGAAACGTGTTCCGTCCGTCTGTGCGCCCGTCATGCTTTGTCCAAAGCATATTTTCTAAACTATTTGTGATAGCTTAACCAAACTTGGTACACATGCCAAGCATGATCCTTAGATGTGCCTTTTGGGGGTTAGACCCAGATATGAATGCTATTTTTTGTTGTTTCCATGGAAACATGACTTAGGCTGTGACTATGAGAATGTCATCTTGTCCGAAGTAAATCTCCTAAATTATACATGCTAGCTTCATCAAACTTGGTACACATATCAAGCATGATCCATAAATGTGCCATGTGATGGTTAGACCAAGATATGGATTTTAGTTTTTTGCGGTTTCCATGGAAACGTGACTTGGTACACATGGTAAACTTGGTACACATATCAAGCATGATCCATAAATGTGCCATTTGATGGTTAGACCCAGATATAAATTTTATATTTTTGCTGTTTCCATGGACATGAGGATGTCATCTTGTCTGGGGCAGATCTTCCAAACTATACATGCTAGCTTCATCAAACTTGGTACACATATCAAGTATGATCCCTAGATGTGCCTTTTGGGGTTTAGACCCAGATATGAATTTTATTTCTTCGGTTTCCATCGAAACGTAACTTTCCATGGAGGCTGTGACTATGAGGATGTCATCTTGTCCAGAACCGAACTCTAAAACCGTTGAATATTTCTTCACCAAACTTGGCACATAGATAGGTCTGGTGATATTTTGATGCCTTTTGGTAGTTTTAGATTTCTGAATAAAACATATTTTGTGTTTCCATGGCAACAAGTTTGACTTTGACTGAAATTGTTGGCAGTGCTCTTTTCCGGAGCAGAACTTAAAAACCTTTTACTACTCTCCCACTTTGTAATATAGTCACAGACTTGGTTGACACATATCATTGCATCCTATTTGTGTAGATTGATGCTCATGCTGTTGATCACTGGAATGTCTGGTCCAGAGTCTATTATTTACAGACAGCTGGAATATTGCTGAGTGTGGCATAAAACTAAACTCACTCACTCACTGCTATATACACACCAAACATTCGACATAGTCATAACTAACTGACATATACATGAAGAGTATTTTGCCATTGCGGGGGATATTGATGATTTTTTCTGCTTGTTACATTATATATATGCGACATCAATTAAACTTCCACATATAGTGCAGACACAACCTTTGGATTTTGGAGAATATAAATAACTTTGGATTTTTTTTGGTGAGATCCAGTTGTCCAGCCATAGGATTATCAGGAGATGCTACCCTTAGCTGGTATCCCTGCTTGCTCTTAAAATAGATTTGGTGATACTTGATACTCATTACCCCAAATCGGCCCAAACTTCTGGCAGTAGGACTAGGAGGCGGTGGGGGCAGTAACTATTCCTGTCACACACAATTAAAGCAGAAATGGGTGATAAGAATCTTTGCATGTGTTGTGAAATTCCAAGAAATTATCCCTCTGCAGATTTGTTTAGTCTCTGAAAATGAAGAAAGTCTCAGGGCTCCTTTTCATTATATTTTATTTTTTTCTACTATGAACTTTTCTTTCAGTAAAATATGTTCATTTCAGAGACTAGTTGTTAGTCTAAGACATCATGTGTATGTCAAGAAAGGCAGGCACGTTAATAGTGGTGCTCAGTCATGGGTATCACTTCGCCATGTGTTTCTAATGATCTCCGTGCATTATGGCGTGGTCGGACGCGCTAACGAACCCGATGTGACAGTTACATTACAGAACCATTGAAATACATGTTAAAGTATTGTTAATCTTGTAATACTATATTTACCCATTACCAACCATTTACGTGTGTACTAAATATATGACAAACCTAACCCTGGTCATACGAGATTTCAAAGGTATTGAAATGCATGTCCTACAATCACAGCATTTACATACGTTACACATGCTAGAAAATACATGAAAATAATGGCCAGATTTACACACCTGTGAAATACAAGTAAATACAGACTTGAGTGTTCATTTATTTTAACACCCCTTTCAACGTGTGTAAATCTGACAGCCAGATGATACCTAGATTTTAAACGTTGTTCATATGGCCGCCGGATGAAACGTATATTCCCTAATGTTAGTAAATTTGGGTAACAAAGTCATTTTGTGTGGTGTTCTAGCAGAGAGAATCGGGACTGTCCACGTTAAATGGTCAAGTATTTCCGGCTTTGGTGATGCTGAGGGTGGTGTTTATTGTGCAATGTCGGAATTTGTTGCTGCTACACTGCAATTGATGATGGAAGGCTTTATCCTAGAACGATGATGGATGTTGTAACCTGGATGGAGCAGCTTTGAAAGGAGATAGATACATTTGTCAAAGTATCGCTACTGGCATACCTGGGAGTATTCCCCTTCTCAACGTCATCGGAGTCACGTGCACCTGAAGATCAGAAAGGAAATGATATGTAATATACATGTATATTGATTCAGTATATTGCTGTCTATCTATGCTATGTTCATGTGTCTAAAATATTGCACCCACAAAAATTAGAGTTATCATATTATTACAGTGCATATATTTCTTCATACATTTTTATATTTTTCACAAATTATTCATAACAAAGAAAATTCGTATACGTTCAAGTTGCAGTGCATAGTGTGTCTTGTTTATAGCGGGATGGCCTAAAAGTCGGGCCGGGCAGGGCCAAGGCGGGCCAAACCTATTATTGGCTAATAAACCAATTAACGAAAACCATGCCTACAATTAATCAGTGCAACATACACTCGGGATAATAATGATCAATCGGAAGCCACAAACGCGTACCATAATAACTTTATTACGAGTAAATCGGCTAAAACCCAGGAAAATGAGAGACCTGTGAACTGGCTGACCGAGGTTACGTCTAAAAGTGGAATCGTTAGTGAAGCCCTTGTCTCTCCCTAAACACAACATAGCCTCAATCAAAAGTGTTTAGTCGCTGTTCAGCTCGGCTTGGCCCGTGCTGTCAAAACCACCTTTAACCTCACACATGTATCTTGATTTGTGTTTAAATCCATAGATTAGTGTTATATCTACCTACATATCACTTCACGGAGTCTCAAAGCGTAGTATTTGAAGCAAACACCTTGCTCAAAGTGAAGCTATCTTTTTTACATATTCTCAACAAACAGTATCACAAGCGTTCGGTACGCCTTGGCCCGGTCTCTCAAAAACAACTTAAACCCCACACATGTATTCTGATTTGTGTTTAATTTCATAGATTAGTATTATATCTACCTAAATATCACTTTGTAATGTTATCAAATGCAACATGTAAAGATAACTGGTTCGTTAAAGTGAAGCCCTTTTCTCTCTCCATTCACAACATAGCCTCAATCAAAAGTGTTTAGTTTCTGTTCAGCCCCGCTGGGTCCGTGCTGTCAAAAACTACTTAAACCTCACACATGTATCTTGATGTGTGTTTAAATCCATAGATTAGTGATATATCTACCTAAATATCACTTCATAGAGTCTCAAAGCGTAGTATTTGAAGCAAACACCTTGCTAAAAGTGAAGCCCTAATTTCTATACATTCTCAACAAAGACACAGTATCAGAAGCTTTCGGTCCGGCTTGGCCCGGGCTCTCAAACGCACCTTATACCTAACAGATGTATCTTGAAATGGAATTAAATCCATAGATTGGTATTATATCTACCTAAATATCACTTTGTAATGTTATCAAATGCAACATGTAAAGAAAACTGCTCCGTTAAAGTGAAGCCCTTGTCTCTCCCCAAACACAACATAGCCTCAATCAAAAGTGTTTAGTCGCTGTTCAGCTCGGCTTGGCCCGTGCTGTCAAAAACACCTTAAACCTCACACATATATCCTGCTGTGTGTTTAAATCCATAGATTAGTGTTATATCTACCTACATATCACTTCACAGAGTCTCAAAGCGTTGTATTTGAAGCAAAAACGTCGCTGAAAGTGAAGGCCTATTTTCTATACATTCTCAACAAAGACATTATCAAATGCAACATGTAAAGAAAACTGGTTCGTTAAAGTGAAGCCCTTTTCTCTCTCCATTTACAATATAGTCTCAATCAAAAGTGTTTAGTATCTGTTCAGCCCGGCTTGGCCCGTGCTGTCAAAAACAACTTATAACCTCACACATGTATCTTGAAATGTGCTTATATCCACAGATTAGTATTATATCTACCTACATATCACTTCACATTCTGTGCACAATCCGACATTCTTGAACTGTTTATTACCTTAAAGTTCTCCATGTCCCACAAGAGATCGGGAATGTCAGCCACCATCGCTCCGGACAGTGACCTTGTCACGATCCCTTCTTTCTGCGTATAACGTCCAACATACTTCTGTAACGAGTCGCCAACAAGTAATGCAGACATTTTCAGATCAGATGATTTGAATATAGGCTGCTACTGCCCAGCTTGGCCAGTTTTATATGGATGCATTTGGAGAAAGCTAGGCGAAACACTGTGGATTTAATGAAAACATACTTCTCCCACTGCTCTCTCTAATACTTCTATTGTCTGTATGCGTGTTCAGGAAAACAGGATTATCTGAAACGCTTGAAGTTTGCAACTTCAGGAAACGGCATCTCAGAGTAACCTTTGGCAAAGCTCTCACAGTGAAAACAATGTTCTCCCGAGCCTGAGCTGGGCAAGACAGTGTCTTCGCCGTGGATGTGTTTTCATACTTTCGTATGTTCAAATTATATAACCATAACATCTCATACGGCAAGTCATTTTAGCTGATACCTTCTGATATTTATTAAATTACTGATATGTTCAAATCATGTCATGAATAGCTTCAGCCGGCTATCTATATCTGTACTATTATGAATTGATGTTTATACTGTATAAAAAAAAAAACTGTACGGAGAACATCCTGTATTCTGAAACCACTGAAAATCCCACCTCTTTCAAGCATTTCATGTCATATAATTGGGTATAATATCTTCTGATATTTATTAAGTTAATTATATGTGTAAGTCATATCACGAATAGCTTCAGCCTGCCATCTGTATCGGAACTAGTATTACTTAATGTTTATACTCTGGAACATAACACGAGTGGAAGCATAAATAATTATATATATATCTATAATTATTTATGCTTCCACAGCCTATATATATAACATAAAAAAATGTCTCAATTTTAGCATTACTAATTTAGTCAGTGATTACATGCCCCTCTGTGATAAACGTTATAAAAAACGGTGGAGTAATAATAAATAACACTGAAGGCCCCTGAACGGTAATTAAGGGCAACAATGGAGTATGTTAATTGAATCACAACACCTAGCTGATTGCAATTAGTCAAGGGGCAATTATTCAAGCTGGATACAGGTGTAATTAACAGGTGTATTAATTTCACTAGCCCGCACAGAGCTAGATTGAACACTGGGCTTCACTTTAAGCAACGTGTTAGATTCAAATACATGTACAAAGCTTTGAGTCTCAATAAAGAGGTATTTAGGTAGATATAATACCAATCTATGGATTTAAACACAAATCAGGATACATGTGTCAGGTTTAAGGTGTTTTAGAGAGCCCGGGCCAAGCCGGACCGAAAGCATGTTATACTATGTGGTTGTTGAGAATGTATAGAAATTAGGGCTTCACTTTAAGCAAGGTGTTTGCTTCAAATACTACGCTTTGAGACTCTATAAAGACGTACTTAGGTAGATATAACAGTAATCTATGGATATAAACACATTCCAAGATACATGTGTGAGGTTTAGTTTGTTTCTGACAACACGGGCCAAGTCGGGCTGAACAGAGACTAAACACTTTTGATTGAGGCATTGTTGTGAATGGAGAGAGAAAAGGGCTTCACTTTAACGGAGCAGGTTTCTTTACATGTGGCATTTTGTAACATCACACAGTGATATTTAGGTAGATATAACACTCATCTATGGAATTAAACACAAATCAGGACATATGTGTGGGGTTAAGGTTGTTTTTGAGAGCCCGGGCCAAGCCGGACCGAAAGCATGTTATACTATGTGGTTGTTGAGAATGTATAGAAATTAGGGCTTCACTTTAAGCAACGTGTTTGCTTCAGATACTACGCTTTGAGACTCTATAAAGACATACTTAGGTAGATATAACTCTATTTTAGAGATATAGACAGAAATCAAGATACATGTGTGAGGTTTAGTTTGTTTCTGACAACACGGGCCAAGTCGGGCTGAACAGACACTAAACACTTTTGATTGAGGCTATGTTGTGTTTAAGAGAGAGAAAAGAGCTTCACTTTAACGGAGCAGGTTTCTTTACATGTGGCATTTTGTAACATCACACAGTGATATTTAGGTAGATATACAACTAATCTATGGAATTAAACACAAATCAGGACACATGTGTGAGGTTTAAGGTGTTTTTGAGAGTCCGGGCCAACCGGACCGAACGCTGTGATACAGTGTCTTTGGTGAAATTATGTAGAAAAGAGAGCTTCACTTTAAGCAACGTTTTTGCTTCACATACTACGCTTTGAGACTCTGTGAAGTGATATGTAGGTAGATCTAACACTAATCTATGGATATAACACATTTCAAAATACATGTGTGAGGTTTAAGCTGTTTCTGACAGCACGGGCCAATTCGGACCAAAAGCGACTTAACACTTTTGACTGAGGCTATGTTGTGATTAGGGAGAGAAAAGGGCTTCACTTTACCGAACCAGTTATCTTTACATGTGGCATATTGTAACATCACACAGTGATAATTTGGTAGATATAATACTAATCTATGGAATTAAACACAAATCAGGACATATGTGTGGGGTTAAGGTTGTTTTTGAAAGCCCGAGCCAAGCCGGACCGAAAGCATGACTGATACTATGTGGTTGTTGAGAATGTATAGAAAATAGGGCTTCACTTTGAGCAAGGTGTTTGCTTCAAATACTACGCTTTGATACTCTATAAAGACGTACTTAGGTAGATATAACTATTCTAGAGATATACAAAGAAATCAAGATACATGTGTGAGGTTAAAGGTGTTTCTGACAACACGGGCCAAGTCGGGCTGAACAGAGACTAAACACTTTTGATTGAGACTATGTTGTGAATGGAGAGAGAAAAGCGTTTCACTTTAACGGAGCAGGTTTCTTTACATGTGGCATTTTGTAACATCACACAGTGATAATTAGGTAGATAAAACAGTAATCTATGGAATTAAACACAAATCAGGATACATGTGTGAGGTTTGAGGTGTTTTTGAGAGCCTGGGCCAAGCCGGACCGAAAGCATGTTATACTATGTGGTTGTTGAGAATGTATAGAAATTAGAGCTTCACTTTAAGCAACGTGTTTGCTTCAGATACTACGCTTTGAGACTCTATAAAGACATACTTAGGTAGATATAACTCTATTCTAGAGATATAGACAGAAATCAGTATACATGTGTGAGGTTGAAGCTGTTTTTGACAACACGGGCCAAGTCGGGCTAAACAGAGACTAAACACTTTTGACTGAGGCTATGTTGTGTTTGGGGAGAGAAAAGGGCTTCACTTTACCGAACCAGTTATCTTTACACGTGGCATTTTGTAACATCACACAGTGATATTTAGGTAGATATAATACTAATCTATGGAATTAAACACAAATCAGGGTACATATGTTGGGTGAAAGTTGTTTTTGAGAGCCCGAGACAAGGCTGACCGAACGCTTGTGATACTGTTTGTTGAGAATATGTAGAAAAGAGAGCTTCACTTTCAGCAACGTTTTTGCTTCAAATACTACGCTTTGAGACTCTGTAAAGTAGTATGTAGGTACATATATTACTAATCTATGTATATAAACAGATTTCAAGATACACGTGTGAGGTTTAGGTTGTTTTTGACACCACGGGCCAAGTCGGGCTGAACAGAGACTAAACACTTTTGATTGCGGATTTTGTTTTCCGAGGACTTTTTTCCCCTGGCTTGTTGGGAATGGAGAGAGAAAGGGGCTTCACTTTTACTTTACTTGATGAAGTGGTATTTAGGTAGCTACAATACCATTTTGTGTTTCATGTGTATTAGTAAATATAAGCATATGCATACGCGCTGGCTATCTGATTTGGACTGGTATTGTTTACAATGAAAACACATACGAATTTTTGTGTTTGTGAATGCATACTTTGTTTGATCCTTAATAACATATAACAAAATGTTGTGATTTCAAATATTTCTTTTGATATACATAATCATGTCATATTTGCCCATTGACACTCGCCGATATCCACGTCTCTTTTACATAAACATCCTGTGCTGATTCAGCCTGAGACAATAAAGGTTAATTAGGGAACCCCAATCTCTTAATTAAGGAAAGAAAAGCAGTCAAAACATTGTCACTTCCTGCCCAGGACCCCCGGATGTCACGAGCTGAGAGAAGTAAGCAACCTTCCCTCATATACATATCAAGGAAAACACATAACAAGACGGTGTCTTTTCTACAGGAATCTCGGTATGTAGTCATTGTTGTTGTTTGGTTTTTTTCACCATTAACTATATATTTTCAATCAAACTATGCATTTGTGAAGGCAGTAAAAGTATCGACCCAAATGTGCAGGTTTCGTTTTAATATTCTGCAATCCATTTTTAGTATTACCCGGTGGCCCGGCCCGGCCCGGCCCGACTTTTAGGCCATCCCGTTTATAGCCCCGCGTATCAAGCGCAGTAGTAGGCAATTAGCAAACGCGTCCACGCCAACCTTAAACTAATTAATCAAAGATGAAGCTAGCGAGCTGTGTCGGCTCCTTGGTCAAGCACAGATAAATAGTCCCATCCCAGCAGGAGCATATCTACCACCAACTAAGTCGTAATCGAAAATCAACTTTTGTTGAACAAGATCGAGATTACCATCATGCCATCCTCTTTGTCCTGTCGTAAATGCCATGGTCAGATATTTTGTTAAGCAGCTGGCGCAAGCTGACCGTGGTTACACCACAAAGGAAATCAAGCCTTGTTAGGTAATCATCTTCTTACCACCTACCTCGTGTAGTATACTTTGTCAGCATAGAGTAGATAACGCATATGGAAACTTCAACTTTATAGAAATTTGATAATGACAAACGAGTAGAGCTGTGGGGTATAAAATCCTGGGTTCTTCCATATCAGGCACACTTGCTTGAATAAACCCTGGATCTCATAGCTCTGGCTCCTTTCTTGTTTCAAGGTAAGAAACATTTAAACTTTAGTCTTGTTTAACTTGTTATTTATTTTGTAATTATCGTCTAGAAAATGTTAGAGTTAGGTTAGAAACATTCCTACAACATTGAAGCACTTTGTCATTGCAAATGCTAGTTCTAGATAACCGATTAATTATTAGGCACTACCCAGGGATATTTATGTATGCACATTGGGTCGTGGGCTCCTCAAGTTTATGTTTTTCATGTACAAACGAATAGTTCTTTTCTATGTTTTGACACACATGTGTGTATTCCCAGCCTTTGTCTTGTTTTATTCATTTGCGTGTTAGTTCTGTATATGCAGGTTAGATTCTCGTTCAGTAGTCTAGATTCTAGTAGCTTAGTCACAAAAACAGTTCCGAGAGTTTATACAATCAATTCCAGCAAAGACGAAGTTTATGTATTTTACTATAGTCAGCCGATCAAATGATATTCGTGTAGATTTACCTCAGATACGCGCTCACATGATAGGTATAACAGCCAACATTTGTATTTTGACATTTCACCAACACTATAATAATTTGAATGATGATGTATTAAAAGTTCCGTTCCGCGTGCAGTTGAATACCGTACAAAACAGTTTATACGCGAATCACATTACCGTAATCAGTAGAAAATGGTATTGTCTACTCTTCATATTATCAGAAAATATACATTCAAATCCATGTAATTGCAAGTACAGTCTTCGTTCCGTATTTAGTTAGCTCCGTAATTTAAGAAATACGCGTAGTCAACGACAACAGCGCCATCCTAGTACATTATTACATATTCATTTAACTAGGTTACTGTCTTGTTTGGTAAAGCACAAAAATGTAGCACTACAGCATTACGTATATTCTAGGTCATGGCTTAACTCCGTTTATGTCGAAATTACACGTTGCCAATAGCAACACCACCGTCGAAATACACTTACCGTAGTCACCCAAATAATTCGTGATAAAACAAGCTTAAGTAGTAGTACTCTAACTAAAACTAGGCCTTCTGTATCCGTATTTACAACACTTTTATATCTCTTTAATATCCCTTACCGTATCTACTGAAATTATTGTATTGAGAAAATATATGTTAACATTACAGTTAGAATGCATACAGTCAATACCGGAGTTAAATCGTATATGTCAAATCTGAGCACTTCGCGCCGCTTACCGTATTTGCTCAAGGCATGTATGACCCTAGTCATAAATCCTTACTTACCGTGGTTAATGCATTAAGCGCGACATAACGTAATAGTCATAAAATCTGCACAACAGTTAATGAACTAGGCACTACATGCTGTAATTAAACTGTCGGGCGCTCCACTCAGTACTTGTTCCTTGCAATTGTTGTTTAGGATTCATTTATCCGTCAGGTTATGTTGTTAATCAGTACCGTAGTTGCTCAAGTAAATATTGTATTATTTGCATTATGTTTCTGTAAGCAGTTACCGTACATACCCTGTTGTACCATACATTGCTTCAACTACCCGACTTAGATATAAACTGTATTAGGATATAATTGGTTATTATTTCTATTATTGTATGTCATTATTATGTATGAATTGATGTATATTGAATGTCATGCAACACACTTGCTTGAATAAACCCTAGATCTCACAGCACTGGCTCCTTTCTTGTTTCAAGGTTTCAAGGCTTGCTCCCTATAGCTAATTCCCCAAATCGAGGCCTGACAGCACCTTTAGTACACCTAGCGCTAAAGGTCGTCCTTCAACGGACATAAACAAAAGCTGTCTTAATATATTGGCAAGGACAGGATTTCTGACTATTATGTCTAGGGTCGTCGACCCTGATCAAATTATTTATTTCAGTGGCATCTTACGACAATAATATGTCACCGAATCAATCATGGAAATCCCACAAATTTCAGCTGGGAGACGAAAAAACACGCCACGATGACAGATTAAAAGAAGTGTAAGATACGCTTGGAAATGGTACTGGTAACTCCATGAACTGAGCACAGAATACATTTACTTAACAAATACACACTCATGATATAGTCAGAATTGTACAATTGACCCTGCCGTTGGGAGAGAGATTTCTTATGAATGTGGAAAGGGCATTGTCATTTCTATTTAAAAGAATTTTGGACATTGGATACCTTTTGTGATATTGCGAATGTTGTTAAAAGCGGCATAAAACCATCCTCATTCACTCAAGTGAGTGAATGAGTTGAGTTTTACACCGCACTCAGCAATATTCTAGCTGTATGGCCGCGGTCTATAAATAATCGAGTCTGGACCAGACAATCCAGTGATCAACGGCATGAGCATCGATCTGCGCAATTGGGATACGATGACATGTCAGCGAGCCTGACCACCCGATCCCTTTACTCGCCTATTACGACAAGCATGGGTCACTGAAGATCAATTCTAACCCGGTTATTCAGGCGTCCATTCACTCAAGACGTTTGGTAGACATTTTATATATTTACTTTTCGAACTCTCGTAGAGTTGTCGCGTGTAGTATCTGCAAGAAGTATTAGTAACATATGTGAATATACACTATTGGATATGATTTGATGTTTATCACCGTACTCGGCAATATTCCGGCTATGTTGTGACGCGGTCTGAGAACAAACGAGTATCAACTCTGGAGCTGTCTGGTTTTCAATGTATTGTATTTTGTCTTAAACAGGATAGCAAACATATAACTATACAATGAGAAACGTTGACTGAGACCTGAACCGCGATTGTGGTGAATATATCATATGGAACATTCTTGCATCCAACCATGCTTACATGTAGTCTCCAAATATTGGCGAACAAAGACATCCGTTAATTAAAAGGCCATGAACCGTCCCTACTACCTGGGCAATGAAAGGTAATAATTACACATGTAATACCGTGCAGAGAGACCTGTGACTGTCCACGTTAAATGGTCAAATATTTCCGGCTACTGCTACACTGCAATTGATGATGGAAGGCTTTATCCTAAACGATGATGGATGTTGTAACCTGTTGATTTAATATATCACTGAATACCATAAACGTATTTGTGTTCTATTTTACTGGTTTAATGGGGACTCACAAGCCTTTTATCTCAGTAATTTCTATACCGTAATAATATGTATAAACTATTATTATTGATGAGAAAATTACTGTCTAATCTGTTCTTCCGCATACAGGAGTCAAAACAATAACATGGAATAGAATTAGGATTCGTAACTTTGTACTTCTATGCCAGGTACAGATCAATATCAGTCAAAGAAAAAATACAAATCTGAAAAGTCCCTAATAGTCAAAGGTGGCAGTTGACAACTAGGTTGTTTTTTTGTTTTTTGCATTTTCCATAAAAAAGTACTCTTTAGTGATGGTGCTGACAAACACAATACTTCGTACAGAGTATTAATCACGCAAAACATAATAGTGAGTGAGTGAGTTACGATTTATAGTCACATCGACAATATTTAACAAATTATTAGTTCATAAAAAATGCAATTAAATTATTTAAAAAACTGTCGACGATGGACAGAAAAGTAACTAGATAATCACAGATAGATAATTAAAACTAGCATGAATCTGTAAAATTGAACAAATTTTGTGAGCAATACGATATATAAAAAGACCGCCTCCGTGGTGTAGTGGTTAGAGCGTCCGCCCGGAGAGCAGAAGGTCGCGGGTTCGATCACCAACCGCATCATACCAAAAGACGTTAAAATACGGTACTTGTTGGTCCCTGCCAGGCGCCCGGCATTAATGGGTACAACAAGGACTGGTCGGCTTGGAGTCAGTATAAATATGTCAATGTCCCCTATTGGACCCGGTTTGTTCGTTGTTTAACGCCGCTATGTTGTGACGGTCTGTGAACAAACGAGTATCGACTCTGGAGCTGTGATTGGTCTGGTTTTAAATGTATTCTGTTGTATCTCGTCTTAAACAGGATAGGAAACATATACCGATATAAGGAGAAACTTTGATTGTGACCAGGAATGTGACTGTTGTGGAATCATTTTCTAAAGCAGTTAATCATGGAGATGGAACATCATTGCGTCAAACCATCCTTACATGCAGTTCGCAGATATTGGTCACAAACCATCCTTACATGTAGTTCGCAGATGTTTAATTGGTCCGTTAAGGAAAGGTCACAAACCATCCCTACTTCATGGACAAAGAAAGCTAATTATTACATATATATGTAACTTCTAGCAGAGAGAATCGGGACTGTCCACGTTAAATGGTCAAGTATTTTCGGCTTTGGTGATGCTGTGGGTGCACGTGGTGTTTATTGTGCAATGCCGGATGCTGCTGCTAGACTGTATTCGATGGCGGAAGGCTCTACCCAAGAGCAATGATGGATGTTGTAACCCTGGGTACCTTTGAAAAGTGATAATTATATTTTTCAATATTTGTCATACCTGGGAGAAATCCCACCTCAACGTCGGGGTCACGTTGACCTGAAGACCAGATAGGAAGTGAGATGTATTAATTCAGGTTATCTGTTCTATGTTCATGTGTCATGGCTGCTCTGAAGTATAAACCAAAACAATGCAACAACAAAATTAGGGCAATCAATATTTTTTGTTAAGGACAGGATTTCCCGCTGTGATGTTTTGGGGCATGTATGCATTTGTTAAGGCAAATGTGTAGGTTATTGTATAACATGTTAAGTTATATGATCACGGCAACACGTAACACCCAACAGGTCGGGGATATCAGAACATACCAAACATACATAAACATACCAAGGAAGGCAACTCAGAAAGTCGCCGACCCTGATCAAATGATAATTTTTGGTGGCATCTTACGGCAATAATATGTCACCAAAATTATAATGGAAAAATCCGACAGATCTTAACTGGGTGACTTAAACACACAATGTGATGATAGATTAACAGAGCTGTACTCTATACACTTGAACTACCTATTGGAATTAGTATTGGTAACTCTATGGAATGAGTACAGAATAGATTTACTTACTTTCCTCCTTCTTCTTCTTCTTCTTCTTCTTCTTCTTTCTGTGCCTAAAATACAGAAATGAACAGTTACTCATACAATCAATATTATCACATGTAAACTCTTTCGGGACACTTTTCTTTGCAAACAGTATTGTACATGTAAGCCTCCGCAAGTCAGTGAGCCTCCAGATAACTGAGATGAGGTTTTGTAAACTAGCTCAACAATGAACGAGAGTAACTGACAATACTACATCATCTTCGACTGCACTATTTGTAACAAGCAGCTTGCCACCCTATTTACAGGCATGCCACTATGAATCATGTTTGGTGATTAAGATTGAATCACATAATTATTCAATCGACATATAAGTGTATCAAATAAACTACAGTTTGTGTAACTCTTTGTTCGTGTACGGTATAATTATTACAAGTAGAAACGTGTCGGACTGTCCGAGCAGCCATGTTGGTCTATTCCGAACCAACTGTGTCTCATAACAATTAGCAGTGGATGAAGTGTCATTACTTGGCCGAGTGGTCATTTGTTTTCTACGTGAAAAGGAAGTTAATAAACTCTCTAATCGTTCCTGTTAAAGCAATATGCATATTAGAGTCACATGATCGATTGTCCAGTATTTGTTGTATATGCTAACAATTCCAGGCAGTATTGGGAATGAACGAATGGACTTCGATATATTGAAATTATATCACGGATGTAAACGAACACAAAGTATGGCACCAAATGGTAAATAGGGCAAGAAGGTAACATTTGTTATTTGATTGGTTGCTTACATGCTGCTCAGGATAACGCTGTTTAATCGGGTACTGTTCAAAGCCTGTCAAAAGCTACAAACGTGATTTTACATCGTCATGAGTTTGTGAAAAAAACCAATATATGTGTACAAATATATATTGTTAAACATACCTTTCTTGCTAGAATATATGATAAATACTTTTCACCATTTACTTTATTACATTACGGACGATCGATCGAGGTTTTTGCACATAATATTTGTCAAATTTTCAAAAGGTACAAACGTACTTTGGTGAACAATTACTAAATTGAAACAATTTACAAATACTTTACTGTCTCCTGCATAACTGGTTGATCTGCAGAACTTGTTACGGGATCGATCATATAACTGATGAGTAAGTCGGTTAGTGAAGATCAATTCTAACCCGGAACAGCACGGGTTATAACTGATGAAGCGTGGATGAGGATGTATTTTCTTTCATGATGCGAGGGAGTAATAACGCATGGAATTACTTATTTCAACATGAACAGTGCTGATTATAACTGCGGTCGTGCAAAATATTTTATTTTCTCTGCATAATATGACCAAAAAAACACTATTATTGATGACAAACAAATGTTTGGCCTTTTGTGGCCATTGGGTATTGGCTAACATTGACTTACGTAACTGAAATTTCATAAATATTTGTTTTAATGCCTGAAACATTCAGAAGAATGCACATGGGAAGCGAAAGCACTCTCATCTAGGTATCAAAACCGTGGGATTAATGGTCACGGTCAAACGTGTCAAAAGCTTATGGCATGCCCCAACCAACTTGTTATAGAAGTTTACAGAACAACTTATATTTGGAGTTGCTGTCTCCACTTTGTTCCTAATTAGCTTAGGAGTACGACATAGCTGGGACCATGTGAGGTGACCCATGATGAAATAATGACAGTGCTTTACAGCAGGACACGTTTCAGCGTTGACGACTCTTGCTATGTTGTTCATGTGATACAGTTTTGTTTAACCGGACATGTGCTGCATTTCCTTGGCTTAAACCTAAAGCAGACTAAGTGTATATATCGGATGTGCAAGTAGGGCTTTGTTCTGCCATATGTTGATATCAAGGCAATTCTGCAAGACTAATGTAAAATAGAGACACCATTATCGTGTTTTATGTTTCGTCCCATCTTGATTTTAAAGCCAGCGAGACTTGTTCGGTAAAGGACATCAGGGCGAACCTGTGAGGTGCTACTGTTGTTTGTACTGTACAATCAATGTATTGCCAAAAAAGTCATGCATTAGAAGGGTTTTTTTTAGAAAGAGCTCAAGGTATCCCGGATTTGGACAGACTGTTGGCTTAGATCTCCCATTGCCCATACATACATTAGACGTATAAGAGGCAATGTCCATTGTTTGTCTTTTGTGTTTCTTTCTTGTCTTTGCGTTGTTATTTCTAAGTTAAACAATAGTCTTGCTGAAGGAGGAAGTTTCGCAGTCAAGCCATGTTCATAGAAGGCAAGTGTCACGATCAGCAGTTTGAGAAAACATTACGGTAATAGCCGACACTGCTCTAATAATGATTTATTACGCTTAAAATGCCCAAACTTTTCTGCACGTTCTGTACGAAAGAAGACATTGGAAAAGCATGTGGATTCAGGTGGTGTATTTCAATGGAAGAAACCACAGTACACGTACTTTGGCAGACAAATGATACATCGTTCCGGTATTAAACATTTACAATATTGTAACCCACGTCTGACTTTGTAGACACTTGACGATGCGGGTAAGAACTGGTCTTCAGCAACCAATGCTTGTCGTTAGAGGCGACTAACGGGATCGGATGGTCAGGCTTGCGGACTTGCTTGACACATGTCATCGTGTCCCAATTGCGTAGATCTATGTTCACGATGTTGACCACTGGATTGCCTGGTCCAAATATTTACAGACCACCACCATACTGCTGGAATGTGGCTGCGTGCGACGTAAATTAAACCAAAACAACCGGCCAAGAAACGTCTGATATTCTATTTATATATTTGGTCAAATGCACTCATCGTCCGTTTGGCTCAAAAGCGGACCGATGAATTGCAATCTAACTCGAAAACTACTACACATATAATACTCAATGAAACATTGATCATAATCAAAACATCATACCCATTCTGTGATTTGTTTGCAGAATATAAGTCCTAAAATTATAAAAAGTTGTTTAACAACCTGTCATTAAAAGTTTGACACAGTTCACTATTTGTTACGAGGGAGGAATGCAGAGAAAGGGACAGCCAGGTGTTCGAGAAGCACGTGCACAAGTGCCGACAAAGTTATTGATTCATTAACCTGTAACATTGCCGTCTCCATCCTTTCTCGCACACCTGACTGTCCCTTTCTCTGCACTCCTCCCTCGTAACAAATAGTGAACTGTGTCAATATTTTAATGATAGTTTGTTAAACAACTTTTTATTTTTGGGACATAAATTCTGCAAAACCTCACAGAGTTGGTCCGACGTTTTGATCACGATCAGTGTTTCATTGAGTATCTCTGTTTATTAGTTTCGAGTTAGAATGCAATCATCGGTCCACTCACTTGAGCCAAACGGACTATAACTCTATAAGAGTGGTTCCCACTTGAATATTTCTCCACCATCAATAATGTTTAATGAAAACATAATGTTTCAGGAACTTTTACTCATCAATAACTCCTCTTGGCATCAACTGTAGTATGTGTTCTTTTATTGATCTTCGAGACTACAGAACCACCAAATGATACTCCCACCAAGACTTCACTCTTCAGGGGCATGTCACAATAAACTGCTCATCATTGCAAGTAATATAAATCGTCAGTATTGTTTTAGTTGAGCTGTTATTTTTCACATGTTCTTTTCATGTGACGCAGCTCGAAATAGATTTGTCATTTCAATGCGTCGCTGTCGGCGCATAATAAATATTGTCTCGTGCAGATCTTGTTAGAAATTGGTATTCAGTAACCCGTGCCAGTCAAGATGGGGATCGGGTGGTCCACCTGGCTTGGTGACGCTGTCACCACATCACAATTGTGTGTGTCGATGATCATGACATGAATAAAGGACGATTATTTAAGGCCATTCTCATATAACTGGAGTTCTTCTGGTGTATGATGTTAAAAGACAGGCAAGCAACACCAAGCCAAGCTATTCTTTGAGATTTTACGAATTCATTAATTTTATTTCGATAAATACCGTACAGTACAATTACTGTGGCGATGACCTGGGTTTCAACTTGGTTCACGCATGATGTGTTTAGTTTATTGTGGTCACGGTTTATTCACTGTCGCAGATCGTGCACTGATCTATCGGGGGTACTCCACATTGTGTATTTCCCTCTTGATCAATCATGTTTAATGAAAACCGAGTGTTCTGGATATTTTCCAGTTACTAATTCATCTTCATATCCTCTGTCACAAGTGGTGACCCCAAGGATCCCCCCATCAAGGCACACAGGTCACTCTTATCCTCGACCAGAGAGGCACACAGGTCACTCTTATCCTCGACCAGAGAGGCACACAGGTCACTCTTATCCTCGACCAGAGAGGCACACAGGTCACTCTTATCCTCGACCAGAGAGGCACACAGGTCACTCTTATCCTCGACCAGAGAGGCACACAGGTCAGGCTCTTATCCTCGACCAGAGAGGCACACAGGTCACTCTTATCCTCGACCAGAGAGGCACACAGGTCACTCTTATCCTCGACCAGAGAGGCACACAGGTCACTCTTATCCTCGACCAGAGAGGCACACAGGTCACTCTTATCCTCGACCAGAGAGGCACACAGGTCACTCTTATCCTCGACCAGAGAGGCACACAGGTCACTCTTATCCTCGACCAGAGAGGCACAAAGGTCACTCTTATCCTCGACCAGAGAGGCACACAGGTCACTCTTATCCTCGACCAGAGAGGCACACAGGTCACTCTTATCCTCGACCGGAGAGGCACACAGGTCACTCTTATCCTCGACCAGAGAGGCACACAGGTCACTCTTATCCTCGACCAGAGAGGCACACAGGTCACTCTTATCCTCGACCAGAGAGGCACACAGGTCACTCTTATCCTCGACCAGAGAGGCACACAGGTCACTCTTATCCTCGACCAGAGAGGCACACAGGTCACTCTTATCCTCGACCAGAGAGGCACACAGGTCACTCTTATCCTCGACCAGAGAGGCACACAGGTCACTCTTATCCTCGACCAGAGAGGCACACAGGTCACTCTTATCCTCGACCAGAGAGGCACACAGGTCACTCTTATCCTCGACCAGAGAGGCACACAGGTCACTCTTATCCTCGACCAGAGAGGCACACAGGTCACTCTTATCCTCGACCAGAGAGGCACACAGGTCACTCTTATCCTCGACCAGAGAGGCACACAGGTCACTCTTATCCTCGACCAGAGAGGCACACAGGTCACTCTTATCCTCGACCAGAGAGGGCACACAGGTCACTCTTATCCTCGACCAGAGAGGCACACAGGTCACTCTTATCCTCGACCAGAGAGGCACACAGGTCACTCTTATCCTCGACCAGAGAGGCACACAGGTCACTCTTATCCTCGACCAGAGAGGCACACAGGTCACTCTTATCCTCGACCAGAGAGGCACACAGGTCACTCTTATCCTCGACCAGAGAGGCACACAGGTCACTCTTATCCTCGACCAGAGAGGCACACAGGTCACTCTTATCCTCGACCAGAGAGGCACACAGGTCACTCTTATCCTCGACCAGAGAGGCACACAGGTCACTCTTATCCTCTACCAGAGGCACACAGGTCACTCTTATCCTCGACCAGAGAGGCACACAGGTCACTCTTATCCTCGACCAGAGAGGCACACAGGTCACTCTTATCCTCGACCAGAGAGGCACACAGGTCACTCTTATCCTCGACCAGAGAGGCACACAGGTCACTCTTATCCTCGACCAGAGAGGCACACAGGTCACTCTTATCCTCGACCAGAGAGGCACACAGGTCACTCTTATCCTCGACCAGAGAGGCACACAGGTCACTCTTATCCTCGACCAGAGAGGCACACAGGTCACTCTTATCCTCGACCAGAGAGGCACACAGGTCACTCTTATCCTCGACCAGAGAGGCACACAGGTCACTCTTATCCTCGACCAGAGAGGCACACAGGTCACTCTTATCCTCGACCAGAGAGGCACACAGGTCACTCTTATCCTCGACCAGAGAGGCACACAGGTCACTCTTATCCTCGACCAGAGAGGCACACAGGTCACTCTTATCCTCGACCAGAGAGGCACACAGGTCACTCTTATCCTCGACCAGAGGAGGCACACAGGTCACTCTTATCCTCGACCAGAGAGGCACACAGGTCACTCTTATCCTCGACCAGAGAGGCACACAGGTCACTCTTATCCTCGACCAGAGAGGCACACAGGTCACTCTTATCCTCGACCAGAGAGGCACACAGGTCACTCTTATCCTCGACCAGAGAGGCACACAGGTCCTCTTATCCTCGACCAGAGAGGCACACAGGTCACTCTTATCCTCGACCAGAGAGGAGGCACACAGGTCACTCTTATCCTCGACCAGAGAGGCACACAGGTCACTCTTATCCTCGACCAGAGAGGCACACAGGTCACTCTTATCCTCGACCAGAGAGGCACAGGTCACTCTTATCCTCGACCAGAGAGGCACACAGGTCACTCTTATCCTCGACCAGAGAGGCACACAGGTCACTCTTATCCTCGACCAGAGAGGCACACAGGTCACTCTTATCCTCGACCAGAGAGGCACACAGGTCACTCTTATCCTCGACCAGAGAGGCACACAGGTCACTCTTATCCTCGACCAGAGAGGCACATCACAATGATTGTTAAATCAAGCGGGATTTCCGGTTCCAGTCTGTATTTTGTCCCGATTAATGGGATCGGCAGGTTGATATGGCTGATGCTGTCACTCTGTGCCTGTTGTGTGGATCAATGTCCATGATATGGATTGTCTGGTTGACTGTCAATTATTATTACTCGCCCGTGGAAGATAATGTAGTGTACTATTTCTACGGCAATATTACACTAGTGTAATATCGCCAGACGTATGACATCATAGTTATGAGTGAGTGAGTGAGTATGGTTTTACGCCGCTTTTAGCAATATTCCAGCAACATCACGGCGGGGGACACCAGAAATGGGCTTCACACATTGTACCCATGTAGGGAATCGAACCCGGGCCTTCGGCGTGACGAGCAAACGCTTTAACCACTAGGCTACCCCACCGCCCCCTCATAGTTATGACGTCACACTGCTATTACCTCTATCACAGTGGTATTGAACCTTGCTGAGAGCCATCCCACTGTAGGAAGATTCTATCACTTTATGTTTGAGAGTAATAGATAGAATACTAAATTCCGTTACGTGAAATACCATCTTTAATTAAACTCGTATAATAAATATGGTATTACACGGAAGGTCGTTTGGTACGTATCCTCTACCTATCTGATGGTGAATTAATTACAGGCTACTATCATAAAACTGGCATATTGCCAACTGGCGATAAACAGCAAATGAACAAAACAAGAGTTTGTTAGAACTTACCATATGAAGATAACCACTACGCCCACAAGGATAAGGACAAGTATTGCTACAACAACTGGAATGACGACCTGGGAACTGCTTGTCGGTACCACACCTGTGGTAACGGTTGTATGACTGCTAGAGGTAGTACCTGCATAATGATTTATAAACGCAGAATGAGAACTTATACATACAAAGTCGTCAACGTTGAATAACAAACAGAAGAGACGATAGCGGTTAAGCAGTTCCACACATCTTGGTAACATTTTATAAATGACACTCTGAAAATTGTATATCTATCAAAATATCATACAGTTTTTGAATTAAGTGTATCAAGGTAATATTGGAACGAGAATTTCACATTTATCATCGTTCACATTACATGTTCAGCTTTCTTTCGTTTGAATTAATGTAAAATTTTAAACTTATTTAACCTTGATGAACGATGGTAATCCCATTGTAAATCTCACAGAAGACGCCGATGTGATTTTCTATACAGCCCAGAGCACAGTGTCCATTGTGCATATTGCAGGTGTTTCCTAGGCAATGTTTGCTGCACGGTTCATCACACTGGTCACCGTACACACCCGCTTCGCATCCTTCGAAGCATTCTCCAGTTTCTTTGTGACAGCGCACTATGCCATTTGGAAGAGGTTTACAGTTTCGAGAACAACTTTTACTACAACCATCCCCATATTGTCCAGGCTCACATTCCTCTTCACCTTGAACAGTCAGACCTGAAATACGTTGACGGCGATTTACATTTCAAGTGTTGTCAAAGCACCGATGACATACACCTTAAGACATATACTTCAATGTCAGGACAATTACGCCAGAAATGAGAACGTAAAAGAATTCAGTGTGAAACCATCAACAAACGATGAACTGTTTAACAATGAAGACATTGATATAAAGATTAACAAAATGTGTTAATTAATGCAGAGGAAGTGTAATAGTACGACAAGCGCTATAACAGTACACACAATGTCAGTATGACATAAAAACCTTGGTTATTTAAATAACCACAATGACGATAACATAAATATTCTTATAAGAACTTACACTTAGAAAAATAATGTAAAAAATTACTTAAATGGAAAAATTAACTTGCTAATGAACTTGAACACTTAATAAAAAATACAACTAAATGAAAATAGAATAATAATCCCAATCATTAACTCGTTTAATAAAAATGGTATTACACTTAAGGTCGTTTAGTATCCTCTATTTATTACTCACCCGTTGAAGATATCACTGTTTAATAATTTTACAATGTTATGATACATTGTGTAATAACATCACGTGGTGCCGTACGTATGGTGTAAAACTGATTTACAGTTATGACGTCACAATGCTAATACCCCTGTCACAATAGTACTAGACCTTGCTTGATTTCGTTGAATTCTCGCTTTCGCTCGTTAGATACCAATCCATTCACTCGTTCCATAAATATGGTATTACATGGGACATCGTTTATTCTACCATGACTTCAGAAAACACTGGATTGTGATGGTTAATTTAAGTCATTCAGAGGTATATAATCACGTTATACAGGTCTCTGATTTTCCGTGCGCAATTATACATGCACTATTTTTTGTCTGCCCACCAACATGGCGGACACTAAACAACCTACCGATGCATCGATAAATTACGGCGATTTTGCTGTTTGAAATAACACATTTGTCTATAAAGATAGATTTAGCAATGACGGGCTCGACTCACTTCTTGCGTAAATCACAGCAATAGATGTTTATACATACAAAAGTACTTCGAAAGCATGGAAACAAATATTCAGTCGAACAAGATAAAAACATCGACTGCTTTTCGAAGAAAAATATCCGGTAACGGAGGATGCATTAAAATCGAACGCCGAAGAAATTTTAATGCCTTCCGTCCACATAAATAAACAGTTGGGTTATCAATTCAAACAAAATGATAATTTTTTGAGAAATTTGTACGGTTTCAAATTTAGCTGTAGTAAAACACAATTACAGAATCTGCAAAATTCACTTAAAACCGTTCTGTTTATCCCAATATACGTTTTTCTAAAAATATAATATCGTTGAAAAAGTGATTTAGCTTAGTCATGATCCCTCTTATCCATTACACTGCTTGATCTGCTTGACGAAAACAAAACTTTGGATATATCGTAAAGGATATTCTAAAAGTCACATTCCGTGATTAAAATTGAACAAAAGGTTTGTAAAATAGCAATAAAAACACAAAAACGTACTCGTATTTCCGCCTATTACGGAAACACCAGACAGTGTATTAGCAGAGGGGGTATCACGTGACGTCATAAGTGCCTGCTGCTGATGGCTTTTTCTTTGATTTTACCTCACAACTTAATAGTGTCTGTGGATGCTGAAGCAGTAAAAGATGTTCCTGATGTCATTTCCTAAATGGATGTTAGACCGTATCAATACGATCCGATTTTACATCTTACAAGACAATCTTCCACTGAAGATGAAGAAGAAGAATCAAGCGAAATGGAGGCACCGCTTGAGGTCAAAATAAACTTATAAATAGACCATATAATTTAACAAGATTACTATTTGTCAGCAAAATGTCATACAGTTCCAGCCAGCAAACTCACCCCTATAAATATTTGACCAGTCACTAAGAATTATTTTTTAAAAAGTGATTACAGTTCATTTTGTGTCAAATGGGAGACTGTAGGGTGTATGGGATTTAAAAACAAAATAATTATGCTTCAGACGAGGGAAAATAAAACGGGAAATAGGAATCCTAGTTCTCATTAATAACGTATCAAGTCTCGATACAAGATCCCAGCCTGGTCGAGCAGAGATAATATTTGCGACGCAGATAAATTATTCCCCGAAAACTGGTGAATTATAAAATACTAGTCAGGAGAACGTATGTTTCCCCATTGTTTGGTTATGGAAATAGTTATGGTACTCGGTCATAACCTTAGAATGACATCTTGTCAGCCAATGAGAATACTTTCACGGCACACACTACTGACAAATAGCGAGTCTGATGACGACGTGCGTAATTTGATAAAATGGAAAGATATGAAAGCAACAAGTACTTCATGATTTGCCGTTGTATTCGGCGATGTTTCGAGTTGCCTGCATCATTTAGGGTCATGTGAAATCACTTACTGATTTTGATAATATATATCTCATGTGTGGCATTCGAACTGCCCCAGCTACAAAATGCCCCAGCAAATTTGGTCATTCATTCTAATTTGTTCAAATTAATATATAATGATTGAATATATGCCGTAAATGCATTGTTTTTGTCAACTTATTATGATATTATGTTCTTCATATAAAAGTTATTAGGAATAAATATTTCTGATAAATGTTTCATTAGTAAAATCATAACTATGTATATACTTATATACGAAGAACATAATATCAAAGTTGACAAAACTATGCATTTATGGCCTATATTTATTCATTTTAAATAAATTGGGGCATTTTGACTACATCACTGGGGCAATTTGACCAAATTTGCTGGGTCATTTTGTATCGGGGGCATTTCGACTGGCAATCGGACTTGATTTAATTTATGTTCAAAATACCACTGACAGTAAGTTGTTAAGGGAATGATGGAGTATAAATGAATCTCGTGGATACTTTTTCCTTCTTCAGCCTAGCTTGGGGATTTCCATACCCCATGCGTGCATGTCTCTTTCATATGCGTCAGACTCGGAATGATCGGCGCATTTCTCCTTCCGAAATCTGTTATTTCACTCGGAAAACGGAAGAAATGGTGGTTCTTTCCCATGTTCGATGATTCCGTGCATCCCCAGGCAACGCAATACACCATCGCACCATTTAAAAGAACGACAGAAACAACACGATTTGTACTACTGTAGCGCTTGGTCTTTGGCAATATGGCGGACTCCAGGCACATTTGACGTCATTAGCGGAAAGGTCACGTGGGTTCCAGGGAAATATGCATAATGGCCAAAGCTGACATTTACAGAAACTGTTTTCGCGATTGAAACATAATTATACATAATTTTTAATTGAAAATTTGAGAATATGTTTCTGATGACTTTATCTTTCACCCAGCAAATTATTGCAATTCACTCGTATTCTCCTTTAAAGTATAATCAATTACCTTACCGTGTTTACGCCAGAGGCACACCCTCATGTCCTGTTCCATCCTTTCGGAAATATCACCACAAATCTGGCTCTTTGTCAACAGCCTCGCTAACATGCCAGCGAATCCGATTCAATTTTAATCCACTACACTTTTAAGCAACTAGGTCACAAAACACTTTCCAAAATGTAGAAAATAATATCCGTAGAATCGCATTTGAGTGAGTGAGTGAGTTTTTTAGTTTTACGCCGCTTTTAGCAATATTCCAACAATATCACGGCGGGGGACACCAGAATCGAATTTGAGCACAAAGTACAAACATGAGTGTGTAAGAGTCACCACAGTGACTTTTCTGTCGCAGGCAGACGTAGAGGTGCGTGAAATCGTCATGTTGACAGGGCGCAAAATTCAACAGTTTCTAAATTCGGTTATTTGTTATTACTGAATCTGTTAGTTATTGACGGTTTGCCATCAATCACCCCGTTTCGGGCGATGCCACTTGAGACTGGAATGCGAGGCCGCTTCACGTATTGACTCGTAACTAAAGAAAGAGTTCCAACTGAACATGTTCATAAAATTGTCATGGTAGAATGGAGATAAACCTACTATGTGGGAAAATCAGAGGTATATAACGAAATAATAATAGCTCTAAATTTCATTTAAACCGAACGTAGCGACATTATAATAGCTCTAAAGTTCATTTAAAACCGAACGCGTTATATACCTCTGATTTTCCCACAAAGTAGGTTTATCTCCTAAGTATTCTCTATTTATTACTAGCTCCTGGAAGATACTGCAGTGTACTATTTTACGGCAATATTACACTAGTGTAATACCGGTAGACGCATGACGTCATAATGGTTTTACAGCTATGACATCAGAATGCGAATACCTCTGTCACAATGGTATTAGACCTTGCTTGTCTTGCTTGGAAAGCTAAGAGTGATCACACTGTAGGCAGTTTCTATCAATATATGTTGGAGAGTAATAAACAGGGTGCCTATTCTCGAAAGTGTCCCAGTTAAGACAGATCCTAACCAGTTAGGACAGTAGTTAGGACATCCTACCATTAGGGTAAGACCCATTCTCGAAACTATGATATTCCTGTCCTAACTTGAGCTACCGATCCTAGCTATGATAGCGAGCTCTTCAGTAGGTGAGATAGAAAAAGCTTGATTAAGTTGGGGATATCACTAAATATTTCACATGGTTCATTGCATGAAAAACATATATAACGGCAACAAGAATCTCATTTACAAGATAAATGGAAACACTAGAAAACAAAGTAAAGAACTCGAACGCGTATAAATTCAGCTTTTGGTGGACGTACTAGAGCTAGAAGAAATTGTAATTAATCACAGTTATAAGTAAAATTAATATCTTGTATCCAGAAAACTAGAGTGATCTCGTACTCGAATAGATTTAAAATATCTAATGATGTGTTTTAATATCTATATGTATTTGTTCAAATTAACTTACTTCCAGAAAAAGAGTTATAGTTTTATATATGCAATACTTTCATAACTTTATATTGATTCGTGAAGTTTTTAAGAATTCATGTACAAATGTATTCAACAAGGAGATAACACTTTTCTTCAGAGTCTGAAGGTCTGCCAAAACATAATACCATATGTGCAAAACATATTTTCATTTAATGTGTTTCTTTTGAAAGTAATGACTTGAATTCCCATTATGCCTCCTCACCAAATGAAAATTCACCTGTTTAATACACAGCATTAACTTCCCTTATCAACCTATCCTAGTATTTGTCCTAAGTAAGGATATCCTGGCGCTGGGATATTTTTCGAGAATAATGTAGGACAAATATCCTAGACCATAGGATCAAAGTTAGGATGTCATAGGACTAGGATCCTTTCGAGAAAAGGGGTCCAGAATACTAAACTCTCGTCCGTGAAATACCATTTTTATTCTAAACGCGTGAAAGATTTAGTATCATACAAACCATTAACTCGTTTAATCAAACATGATTTACACAGAAGGTGGTTTAGCATCGTTTATGTCTCAGTCTTATCCAGTGTTTTACAATGCTCTAACTGTAATACAGATCTGGAAGGTACTACAGGGTCTACAAGTCTACCATATTCAAAAAAGTTGGCAGTTGGAGATTGCGTCACATTTCACTTTACATCTCAAGTTACACGGAAACCAGCAATTGTGTGGAGATCATTCTTACCCTGGATACTCAGCCTGTTTGGTAAGCTTTACCACTGTTGTAAGTAAGTGAATGTTACTACCTCAGTCTTTATTGCTATAATCACTGCTTTTGTATACCGGCTTTGAATTTGCTCTGCTACTGTGCTTAACCTCACTCTGCCTGCAGCCTATAGGTTGTTACTATTGACAAAAGGCCACAGCTCACAACATTTCTGGTTATAGACAGTTTAATTAAAGTTGGCATGTGCTTGTAAACTGTTCTCACAGAGTGAATACTGTTTAATTAATATCAGATTATGGTGGCAACCTGATGGATGAACACTTCTGAAGAATGTCATTGATTTAAATCATATGTTTATAAGTGAGTATTACCCTGTATATAAATTGCTAGGACTGGTCACACTGGTTATTGCAAAACAGCAAACGTTCAAGTAAATGTTTGGTTTGCTGCTTACTCCCAAGGTGGACAGAATTCTCACCAGGGCGTGTGGATGTTCATCTACACAACCACTGACAACTTGAGATACCTCTCCATGGCAGACAACTACTTCAGCGACGGTACCTTTGCCATGTGCCCAGAATCTTTTACAGATCGTTAAACATAAAGCTGCCGAGAACAACATTCCTTTGGTACCAGTGGCAATCATCACAGCCTTTGAGCAAGCTGCCCACATTGCTGCCAGAAGGGATGTATGTTCCACTACCGTCAAGTGATTTGGAGAAATGTTCAGAAATGTGGTGTTCAGACACTCTTCAACAATGACCCCAGTGTAAATAGACTCATCCGTCTTGCCTCTGCCCTGTCTCTCATTCACCCACCTGACATTGACGACATCTGGTTGAATGCCCCTGAGAATGTTGAGGATTGTGGAATTCGCTGACTATGTAACCGAACAATGGGTCGAGGCGGATGGGCGTAGTGTTTGGAACAACTTTCATACAATCGTTTCCAGCACCACTAGCCACTTGGAGGTTTGGCATTTGAAGGTGAATATACAAACATATACAAACATATATCAAGATCAAGGCTGGCGGTAGACTGGCGCCAAAGAGTAGAAAATACCTGGATTTCGACACAACAATTGAAAGTGAAAAATATGACTTGTTGACCAGGAGGAAAAGTATGCTGATGCTGTGTCGCATTTGGTTGGGGTGTAAATGTCAATGGTTATGTCTACAAAAAATTCTGTAAATGGGTAGAATGTCAAGTGAAAAATTATGTTATGTTATGGATGTTATTATATGCATGTACATGAAAAAAAACACCAGACTATAGTTTTTTTTTTTTTTTTCCCAATATATTTATTCATTTCAGTGGAGTGAGTGAGTGAGTTTAGGTTTACGCCGCTTTTAGCAATATTCCAGCAATATCCCGGGGGGGGGGGGGGGGACACCATAAATGCGCTTAACACATTGTACCCACGTGGGGAATCGAACACGGGTCTTCGGCGTGACGAGCAAACGCTTTAACCACTAGGCTACCCCACCGCCCCCATTTCAGTGGAGCATGTACAGAAGCATATAAGTATATGGTTTGATGATATGGCATGACATATAGGCATAGACTAGCATGTAGGGCAATATAGACTAGCATGTAGGGCAATATAGACTAGCATGATATATAGACATAGACTAGCATGTAGGGCAATGTAGACTAGCATGACATATTGACATAGACTAGCATGTAGGGCAATATAGACTAGCATGACATATAGACATAGACTAGCATGTAGAGCAATATAGTCTATAGACTAGCACATAGGGCAATATAGACTAGCATGACATATACAGCAAGTATGCACTTACATGAGAAGGTATATTCAGGCTACATATTTTTTTAAGGTGCGAGCAATACAACATGTGTTACATTTGGGACCACACTTTCTTTACTAACAAAGTATAATCCCCAGCACAACACATGTTACAATTGACCACTTTCTAATTGGCATTGTGTAATCATACTTAAAGTAATATAGTGGAATATCAATGTTGGCATAGCAAACATTTAGTCTACCATAACCGATACAATATGTAGTGCATGATATATACTCAGTCAGAAAAGAAACTTCACAAAATGTAATTTGAAAAATAATGAATCATTTTTCTCTGATGATACATCTATGTATCCGAAATGGAATCCCTATCTTTCGACTCTAGAAAAACGTTAGCAAAACCCACTCAAACCCATCCATTCGTTGTGCAAATGACGTTAGTGCCAAATGGTACTTGAAATGCCACGATTGTCAAATGTGCAACGTGAACGTGCCGTTGGCATGTTGCAAACGGGGAAGATCAGTTATTGACGCCGCAAGAGCAATGGGATGCAGCCGTCGTACTGTGTATGACTTGCGAGGTCGTCTACAACAAACTGGCACCACTTCTGATCGCCCAAGGTCGGGTCGTCCACGTGTGACGTGACGAGCAGAAGACCGTCAAATCGTCCTACGTCACCTACGTGACAGATTTCTGCCGGCTTCACGAACCAGGGCTGAGATGTTTAGAGGTCGACTGTCCTCACAGACCATTCGAAATCGGTTGGGGCTTCCAATCTCCATTCTCGACGTCCATATCGTGGGCCAATATCGACGCCGTTTCATCAACGTCAATGTCTGCTGTGGGCCCAACGTCACCTCCGATGGACCCAGAGAGACTGGAATCGAGTCGTCTTTAGTGATGAATCCAGGTTTACCCTCAGATTCGCGGACGGCAGGAATAGAGTCTGGAGACGACGTCGTGAACGGTATGCCCAATGTTGTGTACAGGAAGTCGACAGATTCGGGGGCGGAAGTTGCATGGTGTGGGGTGCTTTCTGTGGGAACGACCGTTCCCGACTTCTGGTCATCCGTGGAAACCTCACAGCTGCTGCTTACCGCGACCAGGTGCTCCCCCCTGAACTCGTTCCTTTCATGGCGGCTCATGGCCCAGGTCTACAGTTCCAGCATGATAATGCTCGGCCGCACACTGCGATGTTGACACGAAATTTCCTTCAAAACGCTGGAATCAACGTCATGGATTGGCCGTCAAGGTCCCCTGACCTTAATCCAATAGAGCACGTTTGGGATGCACTCGGGAGAAGGCTTCGTGGTCTTAGGAACCAGCCTCAGAATTTGCAGGAACTTGGCGCTGCCTTGCAAGAGCAATGACGCAGAATCCCCAACCACGTGTCCACGTGTTTGGCAGTGGTGAATGCGCGGGGCGGCCATACACGATATTTAACTGAGAAATTTTGCATTTTTATTCTTGTGACTTGACATTCTGTATACCCATGTTTTGGAACGGCGGTGTTGCCTAATGGAACTGATTATGGCACTGTCAGTGTATCGAGTACATCACACAGATCTCAGCAATGAAATAATAACAATTTAACCATCTTACCATCTCTTGTTCTTTTATAGTGCCCTGAAGAAAGAATGTAAAGTTTCTTATTTGACTCAGTATACTTATAATAGAAAGTATTGTCATTTTAAGGATATTATTACAGTTATTTGGGCATTACCTTCTGTGGTAAATATGGTACAATGAAATAACAATGTTGGCATAGCAAACATTATAGTCAAGCATAATAGATACAATAGGGTAGTACACTTTCATTGTAGGTAGTTCATAATACACTTATAAGAGAAAGTATAGTCAACCTCGGCCGTGGTAGATAGGTTAACAAAGAGAGGATTAACTATAAGTCCAACAAAAAGCCTCTGTAAAGCTTTATTTCATTAATAAAGCTTTTGTTAGACCCTTAGATCTCGCCACCATTGTACTTTTTAATCCCCAGTTAATTTCCCGGTCACTATGACTGCGAACTAGCACTTTCCTGATTATGTGATAGCTCTATGTCGTGTTGACAGGATACCATTTAGATTACCCGACAAGGTAAGTGTTAAATATTTTGCTTGGGTGGCAACATTGTGCCATACGGTATGACTAATAATTCCTCTCTAACGAAACCTCTGCCTGGCCCATCTCTCAAGTATACAAGTTCGGCTCGTCGGCTTTGATGTCTACTTTATCTATGTTGTAAGTTTTGACTGACCATATCGGATCGGTGGCTCATTTCCGAGTGTCCCCTTCGTGTTCCGGGGCTGGTAGAGGTACCTTGTGAGGGGCCTATCTGGTATCTGTCTCTCCTTCCCACGCGATGGTGCAGCCGACTCAGCCACCACTGATTTCAGTTTGATAGTGTCGGCTGGTTTCTTGTAGACTAACGCCTTCTCGGTGAAAGGGGTGGTTTCTTGGTTGATAGCCGGCACCACCCACTCGAGGTAGCCGCACTACCAATTCCGTCGATCGTTTTCCCGGGTTGACCATCTCTCTCGCATACTTGTGCCCGAATCAGCGCTCGGCAAAGTCCGATTGCATCTCTCGACTATGGCTTGGCTTTGATGGGCTCCGGCCACGCCACGCCTGACCTTGGTATTATGTTTGGCTAGCAGTTGTGACACGGCACCCATGAACTCCCGCCCGGGGTCGACTTGCAGCTCTGTTGGCAATGTCAGCGGACTGCGTTTGTATATGCTTTCAAATCCGCGGGCTACTTGGGCCGCATCCTTTGCGGTCAAGGGTTTGGCTTCCTTGTAGCGGCTAGAAACGTCAACGACGGTTAAGGCATACTTGTGCCTCTTGTCGTGGGGTCAGGAGGTCGGCCTGGTGGACGCTATTGGGTACGGTAATGCCGAACTTTCTTAGGGGCACGTAGCGTGGTGCCACAGATCTGCCACATGGCTTGTTTTTCAAAAGCCACGCTTTGGCCTCATCCGGGGGTACTCGCGCCATTTTGGCCAGCTAATTGTATGGCGCTAGCTCCTTTCCAGTACCCACGCAGGCTGTAGTAAATAGCCTCAAACTTTCTTTGATTCCGTGACATTGTATATATACACCTATGTTCTTGGTTCAATTTTCCCATGCCCGTATGCGTACATGTTGATCCCGTCGATGGCTATCCAACACTTTGTGTCCATCGGTTATAGGGACGTCTTGTTTATAGTCAGTCCGTATATCCTGTGCCCATCGCTTCTAAGCATGTTCATTTGATGTCTGAAGGTGCGGGTCTTGAACAGGGCTTCCTTGAATCTGGCGTGTTTGATGTGTTGTATCACCACGTACTTCTTGACTCCCTTCGCCTTCCGGATCTCGCATTGTCGGCCTTCAGGATAGAGTACATCTTGGGCCTCAAGCCTATGTACTCGGCTATGGGCGTGCCAGCACACTCGTCCTTCATCTTACCGAGGACCTTTTTGTTAACCGTGCTGTGCATGGCATGGTCCTTGGGGTAGTCACTGGTGTCATACAAATCGAGTGGTTTCTTCATGTCCTCATACACGACCTCGGTTCGAATCTCCATCAGCAGGGACTCCGTGTCCGTGTACAGCACTTCACACCTGTTGCCATACTGTTTCTTGGGCTCGTTGTAGTAAAAGTCGTACATCAGGTGTTTGGATAAATCGAGGATGCTCATCCCCACGTAAAGAGGCCGTTTGAATTTGATGTGGCTTTTCTTCATGTGCAGGGCCACCAGGTCGTCAGTGAATATCTTGCTCCAGTTGAATGCCAGGCTGGCTATCAGTTTCCTGAGCTTGTCTTCCTCTTTTGACAGAACCAGCTTCACGGTCACGCGTTTCCTCAGGTTCTCCATAGTCTTACCAAACACCGAGTTGTTCATGAGCTTGTAGAGGTTTTTCTCGAAGTCATTAGTGGCCAGCTTTCGCAAGTCCGTGTTCATTCTGATGTAAGGCTCCATCCAGGGGCTCTGGTCGAACACGAGCACCCTGTGTATTTTGGCCAGCCTCATACCCAATGACAGGTACAGCGGTAGGTTGCGATAGTGTACGATGTACTTGGTCTTATTCATTAAGTTGGGCACGAGTTTTTCAACGTCTGAAGCAAGTTATGTTGGTACTCAGACATCCAGTCCGGGTTAACCCTCAAACGTTCAGGGGCCAGGGGGAAGCTGTTGTGTGATGTGTACAATGCCTTGGGGTATTCCAAGTCCACTTCGAGTATATAGCCTTTGTTCGAATCCGGCGGCGCGATGCTCATAACATCGGTTGATGGGGGGTAGTCGGGTCTCGGCGAACTTGGCCCAGCCATCCATGTACTCGTAGAGGTAAACACCCTTCCTCATCAGCAGGGGTCGAATCTCGGCGTCGGTGTATCGATCGGTGATGGGGAAGGTATCGTTGGCCTTATGAACCTCAGGCCGTTCTGGGAGAAGGAGATGTATCTCTCCATGTTGTTGATGATGCACGTTGGTTGCCGTCGACCCTCGCGATGGCCTGCATGATCAAGTGAGAGTCGTACCCTCTCAAGTTGTGGAAGACCATGGAGATGTTTATTGTCTTGGGGTTGATTCTGAGCTTGAGGTTGCACGAGCTGTGAGCGGCGCCTCTATACTTACCGGTGACATGAAAGTGATCTCTCAACGAATCGCCGTTCAGCGTTTTATCATACATGTGACAGTGAGTGCTGCAGCCGTGAGCTAGTCGGTCGGCTTGAGTCATTCGATGGGAGCGACTGTGTACAGTGAATTTCTGATAGTTTTCTCTCTTCCTCCTGCAAACACTTTAGAAACTTTTCAGCCGCGTTGGTACCTCTGTACACTACGGGAGCTTTCATTTCCCCATCACATCGGACGACCACGTATCCAAACCCACAGGCCTCGTGCTCCTGTGTTTTGTGTTAACGTTTTTAATCAAGGCTTCAAAGTCGGCGTAGATGATGTAAGGCACGGGCATCTTATTCTTGTGGTTGGGCACGCAGAACCGGCTCCCGTACGCTTGGGTGATTGCCTTTTCACCCTCTGAGATCTTGTCTAGCTGGTCTGCCGTGAAGCCGTACCCCAAGCACAACCGAGTCGATTTGCTGATGCCTTGGTACACGTCATTGACGCGTTCTCCCTCGCTCTTCCAGAGGTCCCCGTAGCAGTGAAAGACTTCGCTGTCGTCGATGCTCGGTACCTCGTTACCGCTGATCTTGATAGTGGTTTTCTTGATGGCTCGACCTATGTTCCACACCAGCTCACGTTTGTCGTTGTCGGAGGTCAACGTGAGGTTGAACGTCAGTCGAACCGTGCCTGGTACGATGAGGTCATTCTCACCCAGGTTGGGGAATCTAACCAGCAGCGTTTGGTTCTGGTCTATCTTGCTGGGATTGTTGGTAATGGTCACCGACTGGCGCACGGCTCTGACACCTAGAGGCTCTCTTGATCTTCGGAAAGGATCTAGTTTCCTACCATACATTGTTATATATATAAAATATAAAAGTTTAATATAAATAATGGCTGAAGGCGGCCATGAGGACATCCCAATGGATGATTTTGGCGCTGGTGCGTATATTGGGGATTACGATGACACCTCATTCATGGGCGACACCGTTAGCAATGAACTTTTAAAATCAACCGTCGACGGTTGTGTGGAAGTCAGATAGAAACTACGTCGATCCGTTGGGGCTAGACTATTCCAAGTATACCATAGATAAGAAGGGCACACTGCAATCGATCTCGTGAATAAGCGCATGAGAAAACCGCTTGCCTTGTCTACGCTTGTCAGTCGTTATGGTGAGCAACTGATCCGTGATGAACTAGGCTTCATAGATTACGGTGACGCACGGCCTAAGCTTCCCCCGACGGTCGTCCAAGATCTGCAAAACATCAGGGCCGAACTCAGCGGTGAAGGTGATGATAAAGAAACATCAGACAGTATCGAAAAAATATTGGCAACGTACCATGACAAACCCTTGCCTAGTTTAGAATTTCCTGTTTGAGAACTGCGAGGCCTAGACGAAGCCTTGAAATGTGTACGCGGAGAACTCGTGAACCACATGGGGAAACTGAACGAAATCGATGAGCACATCGCTCGCGAGAAAATAAATTCTCACCGAAACGGAAGACAAATCTCTGAAAACCATCATCGAAATACGATTAAGCGAACTTGCGTAAAGATGAGAGACGGACTCGGTTGGAATCCGCTTCCTCGAACGTGAAACAGCTTCGATCCCAGATCAGCCCCGTGCGGGAAACCATCGATCGAGTCCTGAATGAAGACACCACTTTGGCCAACAGGATCCGAATCCTCTTTCGAGAGCAAGGGATTACTATACCAGCATTCTTACTGCATTGGGCTTCATCATATCAACCCTGGTCATGTCGCTGACGTGGGGGCACACCAACTGGTGACGTCAGAGACTGGATAAAAAAACATCTGAAATCCCTCGGGGAGGCCCTGGCTAAACTCGCTGGTAAGGCCGCCGAAGCCCTGCCCGGCATCCTGGGTAGCTTCGTCTCGTGGCTGCTTAGCACGCTGGCTAAAACTGTCACGTGGCTCAGTCAAAACCTGTGGGCAGCCATCGTCACCGTGGCGGGTCTGGTGTACGTAGCGGCTAAGGAATTTTTAACCAAATGAGAACCAAACTGACCGCGATCCCCCCGACCACCAGCGCTGTTTTACGGTCGATGTGCTGCTGATTGGATGCCTGCACGTATGGGGGTTGGGGCTGTGGTGGTGTGGGTTGAACCCTGGGCTCTGGGGTTGGTACGACTATGCTCGTTTCACCGGTCGTTGTGGGTGGTACGTGGACGACGCTGACATCGGGGTTGATACCCGGCTTCTGGTCGGCCGTGGCTACGATGATTTTGTTGTTGTAGCCCACCACTTTGTTGATTCTCAGTCACATGTTGCTCTGAGCCATGAACAGTCCCACGTCGAGCATGTAGTCCACTTTCGACCGGGCATATTCTTGGTTTGGTATCGTCGGATGGCACCCGGTATATCGACCGGGGGAGATGGCATCATCATCAACGCTTGGACAATTTAACTGTTTCTGGCGCTGGGGCTAATGCAGTAATTCGATACCGATGATACCGAACGCCCAGCACGGTCCGCGCATCGCACGCGTTCGAATCGAGTCGTTCGCTGCCTTCGGTACCGGCACGAGTGAACCCTCTCGACGTATCCAGCATGAACTTTTTCCAGTCATCCGCGGGCCCCTGCTTGAACCTCCAGACTCGGTAATCCTTGCTGTCATCGAAAGCCATGTAACGGTCATCCCACTCGTTTGTTGTGATATGATCCGACTTGTACCCCCATTTTTTCATCTTTTCGCTGGCTTCCATGAGGGGCATATTGTGAATGATGGGGATACCAAACCCATGGTTCTGGCCCGGCAAATGGCAATCCGTCTTCGGGTTTAGTTCGAATTCGTTGCAAATGTGTCCATGGGCCCGTCGATCGTACGGGTTGTTTACTGCGTCCCATGCTTTGTCCTGTGGGAGCGGGGCGCTGATCTCTTTGAGGATATGCCTGACCTGGTAGTACATGTGGAACGTGAAGACAGATTGACTCAGCGGTTCCCCCCGTGTGTCGGTCAACGTCAACCCACACCCTGTTGTCGCACACCAGACGGCGAAGTTGAGTTGATTCTGCCAGAACTGCATAGGGATGTTGAACCAGGCGTAATTTACCTTAGCTGCTATCCAACAAAACCTATACCTCGCCAACAGGATATCTGTAACCGGGCGCCGTAAATACAGCCCAGCAGCTTTACCTACGCATCTTCATGTGCGGGAAATCTATGTCCAGTTTAGGGTAAAACACTCGGAGGTTTGTACATTTTAAAGTATTATATAATGGGTATATATACTCTAACATGTACGCAACACTTCGAGTAATAACTGTAACGGCTGTCCGCTCAGCTGATGCACGCATCATCAATAACATGCGTCTGGCCAACTCGGTCGCGACTCGCGATATCACCTACCTACCGTGGATGGACTAACATCAACACCAGCAACAACAAGTTGTTCGGCCAGTGGTTCTCACAACCAGATAACTGACGGCTACTACAGTGTGTGCTCTAAGCCGCAGGTCTTCAAATCCTTGGGAGTCTAACCCAAGATGAACGACTCAAATGGCACAGTGGTGTTAACCAACAACAGAATAAACCCCCTCGAGGCTCTGCCGCACTATTGGCGAGGACACCGGATGTCGCCGACTTAGACAAAACCCACAACTACCGGGCTTACAGGCACGGTTACTCCGGACCTAGTACCGTACCGAGAGCTGTGCATTCATCTCGGCCCAGCTTGAGCACAACGACAACATTCAAGGGGTCACACTTCCACGATACTGAGAGCCGCGACCGTGAAAACAGAGAAATACAAGGACGGTAGAACCGAGTCGCTTTCACCAATAGTATAAGAGGTTAACCTCGGGCAACATCCCCTGAGTTGATAATATCAGTATGGTGGAGTTATATAGCATGTAATGCTGTGAATATAGATATTCTACCATAACGCTGCACATAAAATGACTAGCGCACAAGGTCCCAGAATGAAGTTGAAAAAATGTGTCAATGTGGGGATCTCCAACCTCGGGGACACACGCGGATTCGACGACCCCGGAGTAGATGGTAAATTGTATGCCTTGCAACTGAAAAACAACATTTACAAACGCGTTGAAGTCCCTTCGATCGGTAGAACCCTAGGTGACATAGTAGATACCTCAGGAACGGCCCTCAACACTTGGTTCGACCTAGTTCGCATCAGTGATGATAAATGGGCGGTATCCCAATCGTTAGGAGGCAAACTGTTCGACTTAGACGATGTTGAGAGCACGACCGTCGCCCGAAACAAGCAGTATACCCTCGTCCTCACTGACGACGACAAGCGGGTGTTGTTACCCTCTCGAGTAGATTGGTTTCTCAACATTAGGCTCGGCTCCCCCTACGTGTTCACGGAAAACAAAGACAACTACCTAAACAAAGTCTTGAACAACAGAACCCTGCTCGTGGGTTTATGTCCCCGACGCGAGACGAAGGTGAAGCCATCAGCCCAGTCTCGAAGTGCTAAGCAGCCCACATGCTGTCAAGCAAGCCCGGATGCAAAACTCGGCATTGTAGGTGGTGTCTGAATTCGTAGGCGTGGTCAACATCCTGGAGAGTCTACCAGCCAACTCCACGCTGGTCATCAAAGTCTACCTAGGGGAACCATCGCAGGATGATCGTGAAGGGGATCAAACTCCGGTGGGTGAAACGGCACCAGTATCAGGTTTGCATTATTCGTTTACGCAAGGGTTGGTGCGTCGACTCAATACACATCAATCTGCAGGGGTCACCGTGCGGACCGCGAAGACACGATATCACCCACCAAGATCTTCCTACCCGACAACATACACTTCCATGGGGTGAAGTGCACCCTGAGAAATTATCAGAAAACAATTTGAAACTATCTCGTAATAGCATTATAGCAATGCCCAATCATCATCGGCCCAACACCACACTTAACGATCTAGGAGACACGGAGGGATTCGTTCAGCCCGGCGAGGAAGATGCCTTGTATGTCCTACGCTTAAAAGACAATGTGTATAGGCGGGCGGCAATGGCCGATCAACTACCCAACATCACACTCGGGGTCTAGGAGGCACAATGGGGTTCGATCTGCCTGGCGTGGACGACACCTCGTACGTCCTGTCCTTAAGAAAGGCGTATTGCGTGCGGCAGTGTCTGCCAGACGACTTTATAGGAGACTAAAATGGTTGATCAACATGACCCCTCACCGCACCTTTATCTCTCGTTAAACAAAGATAGGGAGGTCTCCGAAATTATGAACAAAGGTATCTTCCTTGGGATTTTGGTTCCGAAGTATAGGATAATTACTCAGCTACCATGGGATCACAGGAGTGATGTTAGTTGTTTCAGGTCGGGAGGATGAGTTAAGTTCCCAATTGGATGTTATGACTGTGAAACCAGGCTCCACACTCACCATAGAAGTCTACCTCGGATCGGTTCTTGATAATACAGATTGGCAACTTTTACCCGAGGTGACAATACGCTGGGGCGTCACAGGCAGGCTCCAACGTTGCCGTATCATCATACGACCGGACCTCTTAACGGGCTCAACAGTCCCCTCAGTAAGCACCTTCAGAGGCTCCTCCGATGATGTTTATGTGGACGCAGAGTTACCTATTAGCCTCTCGCCTATTTCCCTGTACGATGATCTAAACCTTATTAGCCTCAAATACACTGAGCAAAAATTGAATGCCGCATTTCGATTTAAAGATCTTTTTAGAATATATTATATGCAATACAGGTGGATGGGCCTGTACCCAGTCGTAGAAGAAGTCGCGGAAGACCCTGGAAACCGCGAGACGGTTCCGCTTTGAGACAGTTATGTGTGATGTAAAACACCAACTAGAACAAGATCATGACACGCTGGAAAGCACTTCGCGCAAGAAGTACCATAGAGCTTTCAATATCGTGGATGGGGCTGATACTGTCCTTACGGCAAACCAGCATGGGACTAGGGGCGGCAGGTGTTGAGTTGTTAGCCACCATCGTGGCCGCACCTATAGTGCTAGGCATTGAAATAACAGCTCGGGTGGTAAGGGCGGCAGGGTTGGTGTTAAAGTGTGCATCCCGCTGATTGCATCGTAAAGCGTTGAAACACGACGAGATCAGGGTTCTGGCCGAAGCAAAGCTGAACACGGTAAGCGAGCGTATTTCCACGGCACTCACTGACAGTAAGATCTCAGAGGAGGAATTTTATTCAATCCTCTCTGAACTTGACAAGTACCGTATACGAAGAAACAAGAAATCCGGTCCAAGTCTCGTAAGTCTGCTATCAACGAAGACGAGAAAAAAAAGTACATAGAACGAAAAGCCCAGCAAGCCTTCATTACGAACACCAAAGAGATCATAGGCGATTCACATTAAACTGTTTCATCGAGGTCAACACGACATAGTGTCACGTGATCAGGAAAGTGCTAGTTCGCGGTCATAGTGATCGGGAAGTTAACTGGGAATTCAAAAGTAGTATATACAATGGTGGCGAGATTTAAGGGCCTGACAAAAGCTTTATTAATGAAAAAAAGCTTTACAGAGGCTTTTGTTGGACTTGGTCTCGGACAATCATTGTATATACTACTCTATAGTCTGTTTTTCAGAACAATAGGTACAGGCACAGTGAGGTGGTCCCCGCTACTCTATTAGTGGCATTGTGTTTTGAAAGGGTGTACAGGACTGTAAGACTGGTTTCATAACATACGGAATTTACAAGGGTCCTACAGTCCCGTACACCCTTTCAAAACACCGTGTGACGAATTTATTCGACAAACTTATCTCAAGCGTAATAATATCTGGTACTCCACCACTTTGGGCCACCTTGGAAAAAGACCACACAGATAAATGTTTTGGGGCGCAAAGCTTCAGTATCTGTATGAAATTAGAAATGAACAGAAGTAAGTGGTACACACTTGATTTCTTCGGCTTGTTATGACACCCAATGACTATTTTGGCATGAATATAAGCCATTTAAGTACAACCTATATCAAGATGTTGTGTTTTATATTTTGTTTAAATTGAGAGAATATATGCATATCAAGACCATGGGGTTGGTTTGGCTGGTTTCCTTTAACTGGCAGTCGACCTGACGATAACAAACGTGACGATAACAGCCAAGCCGAAAGATACTCCAACCAAGACACACTTCACTCTCGAGGGGCATATGCAAACGAATGTGTCATCTTTGTAACATAACGATTGATTAACACCACACTCAGCAATATTACAGCTTTATGGCGGAGGTCTGTAAATAATCGAGTCTGGACTAGAAAATCTAGTGATCAACAGCATGAGCCTCGATCTACAATGTTGGGATATATGTTGACAAGTCAGTAAGCCTGACCACCCGATCCTGTTAGTCGCCTCTCACGACAAGAACGATTCGCTGAAGACAAATTCCAACCCGGAACTTTACGGATTTCAAGTCAAAAGGAATATGTGATATAAAAGAATATAAAATCATATTTGAACTCTTTTGGAAATATTTAATCTACAACAAGCGGACATTTAGTGTGAGGCAACTAATTCAACTGGCGCACTGACTTAGATGTTGCACGTCATTATATTGTTATCGCGTAGATACATGCTGGTAAGTCAGTCACTTAGACCACGAGCCGAAATCTGTAGGGCCTCTAGAAATAGGAGAGTACTTCAACATAGGTGGTGAATACAAGAACTATATATCAAAATTATTCCCAGGATGTGCTTGATAAGAATCAAAACTTGTCTTGCATAAATAAATTGCATATTAATGAATTTCAGCTCCTGAAAGAAGGGTACCCCCTGACCGGATTCTGATTACATGGCCTTGGCCTTGGCCTGTTGGCAACAGCCTTTTATGGTACTTATGCAATAGTAATGTTGTAAAAACATTAGAAATGTTTTCATTATTTCATAATTAGTCCATATTTGTTAAAATTCAAATTTCTTGAATAAACATATCACCAATCAGGGTGTTGATCACTACACGACCAATCATGTAAATGAAAAATTAAGAAAGAATATTGTTCAAGACATTTTAATCATTGACATAAACAATACCATACATTACATCTATGCAATGGAATTAATTGCTCAAATGTAATTGATATAAATGATGCAAATGCATTCCATGTATATATCATATGAAACTATCAAATTTGAATGACAACGGGCTCACATTTCTGTCAGTTTCAGCTTACTAGAAGCATATTTGACCAGACAAAAGGTATCTGACACGAATCATTTTTTGCACTTTTGAAATATCTGCAGAATGGAACATATGAGTCAATAATACACATTATGCTGATGATTTGAATGTCAGAGCCAGAGTTTATTTCCAGTAAAAAGCCATAGGCCCAAAATACATTAAAAATAATGTCCCCAGGGGCAAACTGATCTTACAAACATTAAAAATTAAATAGATATAACACAACAGCTTTTAAACATTAAATATATATAGCACAACAGCTTGTACAGTATCAACGTTAGTGTTTTCTAAAAGATTAACTGAAGAATATAGAGTGTAAGGCTTTTAACAAACTTTGTAATATACCTCTCTCTTAGTTGTGAAGAGAACACCGAGTTATCTAGTGTTCGTGCATTAACCTGTCTGATGAAAGGAAATATTGAATAAGAAGCTAACATATAGTCAACACAGTAAAGCATGTACAGTGACCACATACATCATTACCTAATCTACTATTGAAGGCATAATTCAGCAAGTTGTTAGGAGGATAATCTATCTTATCTTATGCAAACAACCCTTGTCTTTTCATTTCAAAGCTCTCTCAATGCTAGTCAGTAGGCTCATCAGTAAATGATTAGAAGCTGTATTAACTGTTACACAATTTTCAATGCCATCCAGTTCTTTGCATATTGCAACACACTCACTCACTTTTACCCATGTTATATACGTATGATGATGCTGATGTGTATCTAAACTTATATTACACCAGATGTGCAATCGTAACAATTGTCTCTCTGCTATATTTATATCCAAGTATGACTTTTGCTTGAGACAACATATATCGCTATCTATGGAGTAGTACCCTCCCAATAAACACTTTATTTTTTAAATATACCACGTTGATATGTAATGATTAATATGACATTTCCATCAACCTGCTTACCAGTGATATATATTGTGGATCGCACTTGTTGCATTTAGGGTGACATGAAAGAAATACGTAATACTATTTAAACATTCAAAATACTTACAGCATAAAAACACAATTGATCCATAAATCCACATGTTTCAGCGTTGACATGTCATTTGGCAGATCACCTATAAATAAATGAATTGTATTTATTATCGAAACACACAACTGAGATATGCTTCACACAATTAGCCTAGGTTGAATGAGATGGATAAGTTTGCGCTTGTCGAGCTAGAAGGACATATACTATCGTTGAAAAAGGGCTTGACGGATAATCTGCTTTGTTTTTCAGGGTGGATTCTCCATTGGCAATGAAGGTCAATGTCATCTTGTATGAGGGAATCCGGTGATGCGCGTGTTGTGGCTGAATATGTAAATATACATGATGAAATAGGCGACTCAGGAACGGCCTTCGCGATACATGATTTTGTATCCAACTATCCAATATGGCGGAACACTTCCGCGTTCGTGTTCGGGCTTATCTCAAACACCCCAACAGGCTAGTTTTATTGTAGACGTTTGAGAAGTATCATAAGTCATTAAATTGCCGGTTTCGTCGGTTTAAAAATTAAAACAGATAGTGCAAAGCTGCTTACCAATGTTTCACTGCAACATAGACAGTTTCAGTTCAGGTCAGTGGCGTCCCCGTTGACTGTGGTAATATCACGTGGTTCAAGCCTGTCCTGTCCTTGTGCGTTACACCCGGCTTAGTGCAGCTAATGTATTTATAACCCGCCTTGCGACTGACGGGTAGTTCATTGTATAACATAACAATGAACACTCACTTTACCATAGGTTTGTTTGTCGGTGTTAGTATGCCAAAGACATTTGCAAATTTCATTTGAAAATGATATGTCGAAAACCTCATAGCGGGGGATCAGATTGCAAATAGGCCGGACACTCAAAATTTATTCTTCTCTCCTGCAGCGTCGCTGCGGTTTAGTTGTTGAAACTATGAAGTTGCTATCAAATTTCTTACAATATTCTTAATGAAATGTTTGGTATATTTTCGTTTCCCCGTCCCAGGTATCTCGCCCATGAATAAAAAGCTGGTGAATATATCTGTTATGCCACTAAATGAGGGCGCACTATGTTTTCTGGATAGAAATGACAACAGGCGGCACCACGTAAAGTCAGTGCTTGCAGTACTATGAGTGGGGTATGCACATGCTCCTAGAGCGGCTTACTGCGCCATGAAAAAATGACAAGAAGAGACTTATTCCGAATTGTCCCCATTTCATCCTCATCAACAAACATGATCCTCTCCCCTTTTAAAACGAATAAAATTATCTTCATCATTATGATTTACAGATTAAGATGGCAATGCAGCAGAGATGGTTCGGCTGATCCTGGCACAGTCAGGCTGGTAAGGCTCATCATCAGCTCTGGGCCCTTGCCCCCTCTACACAGAGCCCAGACAGCGAATGGGACTCGTTCGTCTACACCAAGCTTCATAGTATATGGAGAATTAGGCATATTACATATTGAAATACGTGTATATATCTATGTAAGAATGATAAGATACTGGCATCAGCTTGGAACTGTTAGTACTCCACTAAAGCTATCACGACAAATATATCGTTCCATGAGATATCAGTACTGCTATAATGGCACTGTTCTACCTTGGTTTAAGCATATCAAGCAAATTCTCTGTTTGATTGGCATTTAGAAGTTGGTGACTAATAAGAAAGTAAGAAAGTTTATGGATAACAACTTGGACCTCTTCACAAGTGTCCCCATAGAAGAAACTCTCCAAATCCTCCGCCAACGCATCTCTGAATTAGAAACCCCCCCTTGACACCAACCTCACCACTGACTCCATCATTGCCCTCACCTCTGCCTGCATCACCTCCACTTACTTCACCTGGGGAGACGACTACTATGAACAATTCCACGGCCTGCCCATGGGCTCCCCTCTGTCCCCAATACTCACATAAATCTACATGACCTCCTTCGAACAGCAAGCACTCAGCACCTCAACCATTAAACCAACCACTGGTACAGGAAGGTCGATGACACGTTTGTCATCCTTCGGCAAGACCAAGACCCAGCAGCCCTCCTGCAACACCTCAACCAACAGCACCCTCGGGTCCAATTCGCCTTAGAAACAGAATCCAGTGGTCAACTTACCTTTCTAGATGTCCTTGTAACCAGAACTCCAGCCAACAACATCCGTACCAGTGTCTATAGAAAGCCAACCCACTCCGACCAATACATTCATTTTGACTCCAACCACCCTTTGAGAACCAAAACTGGCATTATCTCCACCCTAACCAGACGAGCCATCAACCTTTCCTCCACCAGTCCCACTACAGAAATACAGCACCTCCGCCATGTTTTCACCAAGTTCAACCACTACCCGTCGAAACTAGTCTATAAAATTATCGGCACCACACTCCACCCAACAAGAAAACCGGCCTCCAACAAACCTGAACCAGCACCTATTCGTATCTCCTCCCTTCATAGGGAAATCCTCTCACCACATCAGCCGTCTCTCAAGCGAGAAGCAGGCATCGAAACCTACTTTACCAGCTCTACACCACTAAAAACCCTACTGAAAGCGAATGGCAGGAACACCTCTAAACGACAACATCAACCCAGAGGTGTTGTCTATAAAATCAACTGTGACTGTGGCGAGGCCTATGTAGGCGAAACCTCCCGGCCCATAAATATCAGAATCAAAGAACACTTATCATCTACCACTAAATCTGATAGAAAATCGGCAATATCAGACCACATCATCAACTGCCCCAATCACAACATAATTTGGGACAATGTGGACATATTATCCAAAAACCACCAGGACTTCACCAAAAGGAAACTTGCAGAAGCAGTTCAAATCCGGAGACACAAGCCCTCAATCAACAGAGACCAGGGATATCTCATCCCTTCTGCATACAATGATCTCATAAAAACAACAGATTAGAGCACCTCAGCCATCATTGTTAATTAATCTCATCAGCATGTATATTTTGTTTTTTACATCCACCACCATTGGCTTCTTATTGTCACTACCTTATTGCCACAGTGCCTTGTTGTTATTGCTAATCCCCCTCATTCAGTCCTACATGTTGTTATTACTTAATCCCTGTTCATGTATATAAGCCTGGTCTGTGCTGTAGTACTTCACTCTTGCTTGACAACGGTATAAGAATCCATACCGAAACGTCGCATCATATATAATAAGGAAGTTGTTATCCATAAACTTTCTTACTTTCTTATAAGCAAATTCTCGATACCTCAGGATTATCTTACTTATTTGAAAACCCGTTCACCTGTACAACGAAATATATTTCTCTTACTGTTGAAATGTACTTAAAAATCAGTTTTTACAAAGGTGGCAAGTAACATCGGAAACAGTTCCAAATGATTTTATTATCGTGTCCTGTAAGATTCTCCATCATTTGAAAAATACCTCTTATTACCAAAAGAAATATCTTATCCCTTACTGTTATTTAGAACAAGCAATCGTCATCTCCCAATTGAAACTGGCCGTTGGAAACGCATCCCGCAGAATGATAGAACCTGCCATCTCTGTAACTCACCTTCAACAGCTGATGAATTCCATTATCTATTTAGGTGTTCTGCCTTCACTCAAACTAGATCTCATTATTTGGAACCATATTATTGTAATTTGCTAATTTGCATAATATGAAATCATTGTTCGCATCCAACAAAACTGTCTATTATTAAGAAATTCTCAAAGTTTATATCTATTATCAATAACGTGTTAAAGCTACGCAGAAACTGTAAATTATGAAGGACCTTCCAACAATGTAATCAAATCTATGTGCAATATATACCCAATGCTCTTGTACCACCGTGGGTGGTTAAAAAGAGAATAAAGACTGATTGGAACTTTTCCCAGGAAACGCTGCCTAGTCGAACCCACCAAGAACTTTCAGGAGAATACATAGACTCCCCAACACTGCAGCCTTCTGGATTACCCAGAGTGTCAGAAGGGCTGTACTCCCGGTGGAAAACCCGGCCACTCTCCTGATCTGCGCCAAGAGATCATGATGTACCAAACCAAGGGCGCTTAGAACAATGGGGAGTCCGTGTACTTGGAGTGCAAGCGAGACATTTCAAAGGCGAGGTCCGCATATTTAGAATGCTTTTCTTGCAAATGTGGATGTAAATAGATTGCTCATTTAAAGTTACACGCTGTTCTTTTAGTTGCCACTTCGTCCTTGTAACATACTGAGATAACGCACTGACCTGTTGATGCATCTCATTTCGTTGATCCATGCTCATGTTTCCAGCCATTGTTTTCTTGTCGATGTTTGGTTATTTACAGATGGTGAGATGCGGCGGGAATTGTTGAGTGAGGCGCTAAGCAAAACCCAAACACACAAACAAACAGTAGCATTCATCACTTAGAATGCGTGATTGCATAACGTGGTAGTAGATACTAATGTTTTAGCATGTATACACATTGATAAATCTTTTCAAGTGCCAATATATACTAGGCGCCATTATTAAAGGGTCAAATGACATATAGCCACATGTAAGATGCGTTTCTCATAAACAATGGAACTAAGCGTGTCACCATAATGTTTGACCGTGAAAAGATCCGGGGTAGAATAGGTCTTCAGCAACCCATGCTTGCCACAAAAGGCGACTATGCTTGTCGTAAGAGGCGACTAACGGGATCGGGTGGTCATGTTCGCTGACTTGGTTGACACATGTCATCGGTTCCCAATTGCGCAGATCGATGCTCATGCTGTTGATCACTGGATTGTTTGGTCCAGACTCGATTATTTACAGACCGCCCTAAAATAGCTGGAATATTGCTGAGTGCGGCTTAAAACTAAACTCACTCACTCACCAGAATGTTTAACGTGTTGAAAAAGGCGACACATCGTGACATACAGACACAAATCCAAACAGCACAAGCTAACATCAGTTGTATAGATCAACCTCCTAAAATGAAAATGACAAATCTTAAACATGAAGCACTCGGTCTTCCAATATCTTGTGTACCCTCCTCGCGCGTCCAAGATGATGGTGCAACTTCTTCTCGTGCTCCTTATCAAGTTCATACAGAAAGCTTGTGGAATCGGATTCCATTCCCCTACTAGAGCTCTGCGGTGTCCTGGAAGATCGACTGGTGCTGGGTGGCGTGTGTACACACACCGACCGAATTCACCCCAGGCATGCTCTATTGGGTTGAGTTCTAGCGTTGCGTTGTCGGCTTGCAGCACAGAGGGTTGACCATAAAAGCCATGCATGGTACTGCTGTAGGAGAATCTCGTCCCGATAACGCCGTCCGGCAAGATTACAGCCGACCACGGGCAGTAGAGTACGTCCAGTAGGAGTTATCCCTGCCCAAACTATGACCGACCCTAGCCAAATCGGTTATGCGTGGCTGGTATGGTGGCTGATTAGGGCGAGATAGCGATGGCCCTAATCAGCCACCATAGGTCAGAGCTGCACCTGTGATTCCCTCTGCATTGCAACGATGATTGAAGCCTCGGAGAACACAGGGGTTGAACAGGTCCACACAGGTGGAATTCAAGGTTAGATAATCATGCATTTATCATCTGTTGTCATACATGTTGACTATAGTATTACGTCCTGAAGTCCCAATAATCAGGATGCTGGTTCACAAACACGGATTAACCTTTTCCGATTCTCTTTACTGCCTTCAGGCTATCAAAAATCTTTCTTGTAAACATCCACTTTTAATCGAAATTATTGAATTATGTAATGCTCTTGCTACTGGCCAATACGACATCGGCTTCTGTTGGTTACCCAGCCACGTTGGCATTTCTGGGAACACAATGGCTGATATTGCTGCTAAGGCAGCACTCAACAAATCTGTGACACCACTTCTGATCCCATACTCTGATTGCAAAGCTGCTATAAGATCTTATATCCGTGATCTGATGCAAAAGAAGTGGGATGCCCAAGTAGGTATCAATAAATTACATGCAATCAAACCAACTATCGGTTACACCTACTTGGGTTGTGAGTCCAGATTTGAAGAAGTCATCTTACATCTAAAGTCATCTTGTCGTATTGGTCACACAAGATAAACTCATGAGTACCTATTAAAAGGTGAGGATCATCCGTTTTGTATCCCGTGTGATGAGAGAATCACTTTCAAGCATGTCCTGCTTGACTGTGTTGAATATTCATTCACAAGGGATAAATATTTCAAATCACGAACCATGACGGATCTTTTAGTAATACATTGTATAAGTTCTCATATAATTATTGAATTTTTAAAAGAATTAGATTTGTTAACAGTTTTGTAAATAAATAAATATTTTATGATTGGAAGTTTGAATTAATAACTCAGATTGTTAGTGGCTGTATCCTCAAGGGGGGTTAAAATACTGTAAAATGATTGCCCACCTGAGATGATACATAAGTCCCAAAACATTCAAAGTAAATTTAGACTCTCCCCTTTTTTAATCGTTTAATTTGTGGCTAGATTATCTAAAATCGCAAATAGCTGAAGGGATGGTGTAAATCCAGCTAGGGTCCATGCAGGTAGCAAATGTACTGTAAGTCCCCATGGTCCCTAGTATGGTGATCTACCTTCAGTTTTTGGCAATAAATAGCCTGTTTGTACATTGCATTGTCGTCGATTGTTAAACTGTTTTAGATTTAATTTCTAGCTTTAAATTCGAATCTGTGATAATCTAGTTATTTTACTGTCTTTCGTTGACAGGTTTTTGCAATTTACCATTATTTACTGTGTATAAAATTAATTGATCTCGTCACGATATGGCTGAAATATTACCGATGTGACGATAAATTTTAACTCACTCACTCACTCACTCATTCACTCACTCACCATTGCAACGATAAATAGCCTGCCGACCATCATGGAAGGACAAATTTAATCTGTTTTCATCAGTGAAGAGCACACGAGATCATTGGCGGTGATTCCAGCGGCCATGATGTCCGCACAAACGCGCCTGCCTGTGACGTGGTGTTAGTGGTGGACGAACTGCAGGTCGCCGACAGCGGTGCTCCTGGATATCCTTGCATTGTTAACATTGAAGTGTTCTGTCCCAAGATACTGCGTTAAGGAATCTGTTACGTAACGCAGTGTTAATCATGTGCCGAACATCTCGGACTGTTGTGAATGTGTGTGTGTGTGTGCGTGCGTACGTGCGTGCGTGCGTGCGTGCGTGTGCGTGTGTGTGCGTGCGTGCGTGTCTATGTGTTTGTGTTTGTGCACATGTTTGGGCTTGTGTTTAGGTGTGGGTGTGATTTTATTACCAATGTTTTTATACAACTGTGATATCTGGCCATACGACCGGATGCTGTTTTTAAACCCTGGAAATAATATAATATCTTTTTAATGAATTGCAGCATGTGACACGTTAATAAATAAACTATATTTCTTCTTCTTCTTCTTCTCTGTGACTCTGACGATACCTGGTCGACATGCATATTCCACGGAGCCACTGGCTTGAAATCTCTGCTACTGTCTACAATAGCACTCTGACTCACATTAAAGCGGACAGCAACCTGCCGCTGTTTGCCGGATTCCAAAAGGCCTACAGCCTGACCACTTTCTAAAAGAAGTCTCATTTTAAGCTGATTTCTAACAGGTAACTGAACAGTGAACGACAGTGAATTCTCAGTGCATGTATTGTACACCACCTTCAATGGATAGCTCGACTTGCACGTGCAAATCATTGACATTAAGTGGCAGGTGGATTTCCATATTGACTATTTGAACAATAATTGTGCAATTTGTAACAGAATATATCTGAAGTTAAAGAACGAATTAATGACATGGTGTGTTTTTCCATACTCTTAAGAAAGTTTGTAAAACATTCAGTTGTATATATTTCAAACAAAAACGAAGATTTTACAACTTTTAAGAAATAGAGTTACCAATAGCTTGACCCTTCATTAATGACGCCGACTATCAAAGCCAATGTTAATGTATTCATATTTCAAGGAACAATAACACGAAAAAGCATTTTATTATCAGAACAAAATTTCAACTGTATAAATAATGACACCATTCAGTCTGTGTTTCTCTTGTCACGATATCTTTTTCCCTGTGAAGATCCGAATTAACTTGTTGCATCGGGCCAGCATAAGGCATTTATTGATCCAGCTTGTCATCAAACTACATTTGAGCAAGACGTACTTTGAAATCTAGAGAAACGACATATATGAAGGTACCTCACAAGATGTGATTTGAAGACACCAAAGGCTCAAGTAGCACACAGGGGTTAATAATAATAATACGTATAACGTCGGATCAGAGAGTAGCCAGGATTGACTATCCGGATCATATTCCCTTGAGCGTGAAATTTAATACTAAGCGGAGGAAAGATTTACGGGTGCATCACTGGAAATTTAGTTCTGCAGCGTCTGCAACGATATCAGCAGACATTGTGTATGGCATTAATTCTGGTAAAGGATTAAACTTATAGGAAAACGATGACTGGTCCCATTTCGCCTTCGTTGACATCACTGTAGATATGTTCAGAGTTTCGGAACCTCCTAGATGAGTTGCCCTGTCTGTTTCGATCACTTTGGGGACAGATGTCTGCCATCTGGTGGGATTCCTCTCTAGAACAGAAATAACATGTGTCGCAACTACGAACATCAAACCATCCGTACAATTCATTTAAGTTTTGAACTTCAGTGCAGCAGTATGCAATATAAAGAATCCATTAAGAAGGGCTTCTAGAATCAGTTTACAAACCAAATAATGAACTTATGATGTAGCATGGATTTGTTGCTGTTAAAACTATTGAAATTTTGACCATGGAAATCACATCTTTGAAGGGCATTTGAAAAGTCGAAGTCGTTACATATAATCTTATCTAATCAAATATTAGCTTAAGTTATGTTTGACATTGGCACACCACGTCAACTGGGTGAATATGCTGACCTCTTTGCGGCGACTCTCTTAAAGTGAAACATGCACACTGTTACAATGATTCCAAAAACCAACACCAACAGTGCAGTCATTGTTCCGATAGTTGCTGCATTCATGGCACTCTGGACAGAATCTGAAAAGGGTAGTTAAACAAAACAGTTGTCAACACATGTATGAATGGTATTAACCAAATCTATGTCTGCATGTTTTCGTAAGTGGAAATTAATTCACAATTCAGAGTACGCAAGTGTGCCTGGTTGCACAGATGTTAATTTTGAGTTGCAAGAACGAAGGCCAAGTCTGATATGAAATGAATATTAACTGTGTTTCAAATTTCAAATGTGTCTTCTCTCATAGTAAAGCCTTCACTCGTCACGACGAAGGCCCTCGTTCGACTCTCCACATGGGTTCAATATGTGAAGCCACTTTCTGCTGTCCACCACCGTGATGTTGCTGAATATGCTGTGAGTAAACAAGTAAAATGTTCCCAGGTTCATGTAAGTGATGATGTCTAATTACTGAAAACTCCTGTGAACAACGGATTTATCTCACCGAACACATCAATGTCAATTGTTAATTGTTTGAAGCACGGGTACAATTTGTTTTGTGGCCATCGCTAGATTTTGCTGCCAAGAAACACAGATTTGAGTTATCTTCCTTCGCATTCGCAAAACATCGGTAATTTCCGTACATCATACCAGATTCAGTGTTATCGAGATAAAGAATTACTACCACGAAGTACCAAATGAGTTCGGCATTCCCAGCAGGGTACATAGACATGTTACTCGCTTGTAAGCGGGGTACATTGTAAATAACAGAAGAACGCTCTCAGAAAGCGACATTTATGTGTGAGGTAATAAATATATGTGTGTGTGTATTCATATATATATATATATATATATGTGTGTGTGTGTATGTATGTATATATATGTGTGTTTATATGTATATATATATATATGTGTGTATGTATATATATACATGTGTATGTGTGTGTGTGTGACTTTTGTCTTTGATGTATATATAAGTGGTTATGGCCATCGCTAGATTTTGCTGACAAGAAAAACACATTTGCCTTAGCTCCCTTCGTATTCGCAAAACATCGGTAATTTCCGTACGTCATACCTGATTGAATCTTATTCGAGATAAATGAGTTCGGCATTCCCAGCAGGGTACGTAGAAATGTTACTCGCTTGTAAGCGGGGCACATTGAAATAATAGAAGAGCGCTCAGCCAATCAGAAAGCGACATTCATGTGTTAGGTAAGATAAATACACACACGCACACGCACACACACACAGACACACACACGCACAAAAGACAAAAGTCTGAAGATCCTTGGTACAGATATAATTTCTTCAATTCTAACCGGTTCCAAACTGTTAATGTGATAATCATGATTGTAAAGTTCTAGTTTTCTTTTTCAAAGTCCAATTGAAAACAAATGTCAATTCCTCAAATTTTATTCCTCATGCTAATATGTGTGAAGACGTTCAATTTTGAAGATTGACTGAAATAACAATAAAGGATCATAAGTTTTAGTCAACAGTGAAAACGCAGAAAATGGCTGACATTCATTCACTGACAAAGTTACCTTCAAAAGCAAAATATAGACATTCAAAATTACCAAAATTCATAATGCTACCCAAATAAATACATATAAGAATAAGTTGGAGTACATACCATTTTGTTTGACCTTCTACTTCATCAAATCCAATGTGTGAGACACTCTCACTGCCCAGCTATCTCTCACCCATGTGCCTCTCAGTCACCCATGTGCTCCTCAGTCACCTAACTAGAGTTACCCGACTTGCTTTAGCCTCAGGTAACTGAATCACCTCATAAATCTCTCTTTCTCTCTTTCTGATATTTTAACATTGTCATAACCAAAATTCGAACTTACTTTTAAACTCATACATGCACATTTTTATACATACATTAACTCACACATTCCCAATTTGATACAAAATACTCAAAACCTGACACTTTGCATGCAAACTTAGTACACATATCTTTTGCACTTACTATTTATACACTCACTCATGCTATTTACATACAAACACTCTATCCATGCATACCAATTTATATACAAACAAAAAATAACCTATGACCTGAACACTACAATGATAATGACGTTACTACACTTTGTATAACGATGTTGTTATGATATGACGTCACTTAGCTATGACGTCACAATACAATGGGCACGGAGCTCTGCATAGAGTGTGCATCTAAGGTACAATTTCAGGTGATTAATATACAAGCAGTGGAATATCTAATTAATTTCATCGTGTACAGATGGACAAAGTCGAGTTTTACTTTATACAATTAAGTTTAGGTCTGAACAGTTGGATGAAGTCATTTTATTTATTTTTCTATTTGAATTTTTCATCACTATCAGACGATATTTTGTAAAATGGGAATATTGTCAAGTTTGGTATTTTGGTATTTTGTGTGTGTGTTGAGATATATCGAACGGCTGTGAACAGATACATCAATGAAAAAATAACCCAGTTCACATAAACATAAAGCGTCAACGCCAGATGATGACACGTGTACGGACATATATCCTTCTGGAACAACAAGAACACAAGCAGCTGTGGAAACAACCACTGGTGACACCACGCGATTCCTCGCCGTGCCCTACTGTTAGCACTAACCACGATTTGCATTCAAAGAAAAAATAACATAACATGTAGAAATGCATTCCACTTACCACATATCCCAGTACTAGGATGGAAGCCACCTCCCGGACAGTTATGCAGGATAGTTGACAGGATTGTCCATATTGTCCCTCGATACATCCATTGTCACAAGACCCGTTGTTTGGGTAACATTTGTGATTGAAACAGGTCCTCGGACAAAGCTTACAGTCATCTCCAAAATTACCAGACAGGCATCCTTCAATACAGGCACCCGTCTCATTGCAACCCAAACAGTTTGGGTTACATTTAATTGGCGACGAACAGTGTGGGCCAGACATGTCATCTTCACAACCATTGATACACTCGCCACTATATCTTTGACATTCAGATATGCAGGAGGGGGAACTGTTATTTGTCAAAGTGTCATTAGTTATAGCGGTAAGATTAGACAAACAATATTGGTGGCACCGTAAAGAGCATGTACGTCCATACAACCCGGGTGCGCATGTCTGTACACAATCAGTTGTTGAACAATGTTCACATGAGTATTCACAGTCTAGGCCATGATAAAGATCATGACACACATCACATCTGCCTGTTTTCCTGTTACATTGTCGACATCTGGGTGAACAACTCTTGCAGTTGAACCCATAGTATTGGTCATGACATCCAGAAACACAAGATGTTGTCAGATGGCAGAATGTTCCATCACATTCTTGAGGACATTTGGTGCACCTATTCTTTGGAAGTATGCACGGGATTTTACATCGGGTACCATAGAAACCAGGTAATACAACTGTCAGAACAACTATAAAGTGCCACTCGGTGTCCGGACTACATGTACTGTTTATGCACTGGTTGCTACAGCGGGACTTGCATCTGCGGTCGAAATACCCCGAAAAGCAATCTGTACTGCAGTATTGTGTTGTACTTGAGCAGTTTGAGCACTGTTGGTCCTCCATGCACTTATCCACTGTAAAGAAGATAGGTTCATGTAGACAAAAAATAATTTCGTATGTCTGATTATACTTTTGAATACAATTTTAGATAAATGTTCATAATACTGTTTTATGCCCCAGCAGTGCACTCAAAATTAACTCAAATCAACAAATTGACTACATTGACAGAATACACGAGGCCACAAATATACTGAGTCAAAAAAGAAACTTCACAAAATGTAATTTGAAAAATAATGACTAATTTTTTTCTGATGATACATTTATGTATCCAAAATGGGATCCCTATCTTTCGACTCTAGAAAAAACGTTGCAAAACCCTCTCAAACCCATCCACTCGTCGTGCAAATGACGTTAGTGCTTAAAATCAAGTTTGGCAAAGTGCGTAGTCGATCACGTGATCTTCGCATCGAAGTTTTCTTCATATGCACGTGTTTGCATTGGCCTCAAGAATTGAAAAAAACACTTTTAAACCACAGTTCTAACGGTACTTGAAATGCCACGATTGTCAAATGTGCAACGTGAACGTGCCGTTGGCATGTTGCAAGCGGGAAGATCAGTTATTGACGTCACAAGAGCAATGGGATGCAGCCGTCGTACTGTGTATGACTTGCGAGGTCGTCTACAACAAACTGGCACCACTTCTGATAGCCCAAGGTTGGGTCGTCCACGTGTGACGTCACGAGCAGAAGACCGTCAAATCGTCCTACGTCACCTACGTGACAGATTTCTGCCGGCTACACGAACCAGGGCTGAGATGTTTAGATGTCGACTGTCCTCACAGACCATTCGAAATCGGTTGGGGCTTCCAATCTCCATTCTCGACGTCCATATCGTGGGCCAATATCGACGCCGTTTCATCAACGTCAACGTCTGCTGTGGGCCGAACGTCACCTCCGATGGACCCAGAGAGACTGGAATCGAGTCGTCTTTAGCGATGAATCCAGGTTTACCCTCAGATTCGCGGACGGCAGGAATAGAGTCTGGAGACGACGTCGTGAACGGTATGCCCAATGTTGTGTACAGGTCCTCACAGACCATTCGAAATCGGTTGGGGCTTCCAATCTCCATTCTCGACGTCCATATCGTGGGCCAATATCGACGCCGTTTCATCAACGTCAACGTCTGCTGTGGGCCGAACGTCACCTCCGATGGACCCAGAGAGACTGGAATCGAGTCGTCTTTAGCGATGAATCCAGGTTTACCCTCAGATTCGCGGACGGCAGGAATAGAGTCTGGAGACGACGTCGTGAACGGTATGCCCAATGCCAGTACAGGAAGTCGACAGATCTCGGGGCGGAGGTTGCATTGTGTGGGGTGCTTTCTGTGGGAACAACCGTTCCCGACTTCTGGTCATCCGTGCAAACCTCACAGCTGCTGCTTACCGCGACCAGGTGCTCCCCCTGAACTCGTTCCTTTCATGGTGGCTCATGGCCCAGGTCTACAGTTCCAGCATGATAATGCTCGGCCGCAAACCGCGATGTTGACACGAAATTTCCTTCAAAACGCTGGAATCATCGTCATGGACTGGCCATCGAGGTCCCCTGACCTTAATCCAATAGAGCACGTTTGGGATGCACTTGGGAGAAGGCTTCGTGGTCTTAGGAACCAACCTCAGAATTTGCAGGAACTTGGCGCTGCCTTGCAAGAGCAATGGCGCAGAATCCTCAACCACGTGTTCACTAGCATCAGGCAGTCGATGAGGAGACGGTGTTTGGCAGTGGTGAATGCGCGGGGCGGCCATACACTATATTTAACATTTTAAATTTCGCATTTTTATTCTTGTGACTTGACATTCTGTATACCCATGTTTTTGAACGGTGGTGTAGCCTAATCGAACTCATTATGGCACTGTCAGTGTATCGAGTACATCACACAGATCTCAGCAATGAAATAATAACAATTTAACCGTTTTACCATCTCTTGTTCTTTTATAGTGCCCTGAAGAAAGAATGTGAAGTTTCTTTTTTGACTCAGGATATGTTTACACTATTAAAAAGACTGGTGTTCACAGGATACACGGTATGCCATTCGTCTTTCCGGCAAATGTAAATATTTCTATTTAACTGAAGCAAAATACCCAATGAATATAAACGTTACCTTGTGTTGATACAAGCGTCAGTGCTACAATCAGTATCACCTGGATGTCCATAGCTGTCCTGAAACCTTCATAACACAGCATATAAGTAAAGTACTGTGAAATTAAGCCTCAGATTCATTGGTTTCGTGATTTCAATTATAAGATAACTGAGAATGTCATATCAACGGGTGAGTGATGGGTGTTCTTCAAATACAAACGTACCTGTCCACTGAGTTCAGCTTCAACGGTGGGGGCAAATGGGAGATGAAATCACAACTGAAGCAACACTGAGCTAGACCACTGCATGAAAGTCATGGTTTCAGTGTGGTTTCAACTTCCCGTGGCCAAGGTCGGTAAACACAGGAAATATGTGCCTCATGCATGCTAATACAAACGGTTGTGAAAAGATGACATTGACATCACGGACATGCCTTCTACAGTCATTTCCACATGTATTTATACCCGTACAACACATTGCATCACAGTCTCTGGACATATTTTACAGTGGCTTTGAGTAGCATAATTGTATAATGGTATATGTAGCCCAGTCGTCTAAAGTAAAATCTGACTGGCCAAATAAAGAACGATATATACAGTAAATATGATAAAATCAGTGCTTTACAAACTATCATCGAACGTTGTGATCAGGACATTCCTTTTGTAAAACGTAGCATCCAGAACTTATGTGAGCAAGTTACGTTTTCTCAATGCCTTTCTCTAGGTAGTTATAATAGGTGTGATATCCAGTACTTATGTGAGCAAGTTACTAATTCTTAAGCATTCTCTAGGTAGGTATAGTGGGTATAGCATCCAGTACTGATGTGAGCAAGTTATGATTTCTCAATGACTTTCTATAGTTAGGTATAGTGGGTATGGTATCTAGAACTAATGTGAGCAGGTTACGATTTCTCAATGACGATCTCTAGATGAATATAGTGGGTATAGCATCCAGTACTGATGTGAGCAAGTTCCGATTTCTCAATGACTATCTCTAGGTAGATATAGTGGGTGTGATATCACGTATTTATGTGAGCAAGTTACGATTTCTCAATGACTTTCTTTAGGTAGGTATATTAGGTGTGGTATCTAGAACTGATTTGAGACAGGTACGATCCCTCAATACCTTTCTCTAGGTAGGTATAGAGGCTGTGATATCAAGTACTAAAGTGAGCAAGTTACTATTTCTCAATGACGTTCTCTAGGTAGGTATAGTGTGCATGGTATCCAGTACAGATTTGAGCAAGTTACGGTTTTTCAATGCCTTTCTCTAGGTAGGTATAGTGGGTGTGATATCTAGTACTTATATGAGGTATTGACGATTTCTCAATCACTTTCTCTAGGTAGCTATAGTGGCTGTGATATGAAGTACTGACGTGAGCAAGCTACGATTTCTCAATGGCTTTGTCTTAGTAGGTATGGAGGGTATGAGATACAGTACTGATGTGAGCATGTTACGATTTCTCAATGGCTTTCTCTAGATAGGTATAGTAGGGGTGATATCAAGTACTTATGTGAGCAAGTTACGAATTCTCAATGACTTTCTCTAGATAGGTATAGTGGGTGTAATATCAAGTACTTATGTGAGCAAGTTACGATTTCTGAATGCCTTTCTCTAGGTAGGTATAGTTGGCGTGATATTCAGTACTTATGTGAGCAATTTACGATTTCTCAATGACGTTCTCTAGGTAGGTATGTGGGTGTGATATCCATTGCTTATGTGAGCTAGTTACGATTTTTCAATCCCTTTCTATTTGTATGAATAGTGGGTGTGATATTCAGTACTTATGTGAGCAAGTTACGATTTCTCAATCCCTTTCTCTAGGTAGGAATAGTGTTTGTGATATCCATTAGTTATGTGAGCAAGTTACGATTTCTGAATGGCTTTCTCTAGGTACCTATAGTTGGTGTGATATCCAGTACTGATGTCAGTAAGTTACGATTCCTCAATGACGTTCTCTAGGTAGGTATGTGGGTGTGATATCCAGTACTGATGAGAACAAGTTACGATTTCTCAATCCCTTTCTCTAGGTAGGAATAGTGTTTGTGATATCAACTACTTATGTGAGCAAGTTACGATTTCTGAATGGCTTTCTCTAGGTACCTATAGTTGGTGTGATATCCAGTACTGATGTCAGACAGTTACGTTTTCTCAATGACTTTCTTTATGTAGGTATAGTGTGTATGATATACAGTACTGATGTCAGCAAGTTACGATTTCCCAATCACTTTCTCTAGATAGGTACAGTGGTTATGAAATCCACTACTGATGTGAGCAAGTTAAGTTTTCTCAATGCCTTTCTCAAGGTATGTGTAGTGAGTGTGATATCTAGTACTGATGTCAGACAGTTACGTTTTCTGAACGGCTTTCTTTATGTAGGTATAGTGGGTGTGATATCCAGTACTGATGTCAGGAAGTTACGATTTCTCAATGACGTTCTCTAGGTAGGTATGTGGGTGTGATATCCAATACTTATGTGAACAAGTTACGTTTTTTCAATCACTTTCTCGAGGTTGGTATAGTTCGTGTGATATCCAGTACTGATGTCTGCAAGTTACTTTTTCTCATTGACTTTCTCTAGTAGGTATAGTTGGTGTTATATCCAGTACTGATGTCTACTAGTTACGATTTCTCAATGCTTTTCTCAACGTAGGTATAGTGGGTGTGATATCCAGTACTGATGTGAGTAAGTTAAGTTTTCTCAATGCCTTTATCAAGGTATGTATAGTGAGTGTGATATCTAGTACTGATGTCAGACAGTTACGTTTTCTCAATGACTTTCTTTATGTAGGCATAGTGTGTGTGATATACAGTAGTGATGTCAGCAAGTTACGTTTTCCCAATCACTTTCTCTAGATAGGTACAGTGGTTATGAAATCCACTACTGATGTGAGCAAGTTAAGTTTTCTCAATGCCTTTATCAAAGGATGTATAGTGAGTGTGATATTCAGTACTGATGTCAGACAGTTACGTTTTCTCAATGACTTTCTTTATGTAGGTATAGTGTGTGTGATATACAGTACTGATGTCAGCAAGTTACGATTTCTCAATCACTTTCTCTAGATAGGTACAGTGGTAATGAAATCCACTACTGATGTGAGCAAGTTAAGTTTTCTCAATGCCTTTATCAAAGGATGTATAGTGAGTGTGATATTCAGTACTGATGTCAGACAGTTACGTTTTCTCAATGACTTTCTTTATGTAGGTATAGTGTGTGTGATATACAGTACTGATGTCAGACAGTTACGTTTTCTCAATGGCTTTCTTTATGTAGGTATAGTGGGTTTGGTATCCAGTACTGTTGTGAGCAAGTTACGATTTCTCAATGCCTTACTCTAGATATGTATAGTGGGTTTCGTATCCAATACTGATGTGAACAAGTTACGATTTCTCATTGCTTTACTTTAGATAGGTATATTAGGTGTGGTATCTAGAACAAATGTGAGACAGGTACGATTTCTCGATGCCTTTCTCAAGGTAAGAATAGTGTGTATGATATCCAGTACTGATGTCAGCAAGTTACTATTTTTCAATGGCTTTCTCTGTGTAGGTATAGTGGGTGTGATATCCAGCAGTGATGTGAGCAAGCTACGAATTCTCAATCACTTTCTCTAGGTAGGAATAGTGAGTGTGATATCCAGTACTAATGAGTGCAAGTTACGATTTCTCAATCACTTTCTTTAGGTAGGTATATTAGGCGTGGTATCTAGAACAGATTTCAGACAGTTACATTTTCTCAATGAATTCTTTATATAGGTATAGTGTATGTGATATACAGTACTGGTGTCAGCAAGTTACGATTTCTCAATGGTTTTCTTTGTGTAGGTATAGTGGGTTTGGTATCCAGTACTGTTGTGAGCAAGTTACAATTTCTCAATGCCTTACTCTAGATATGTATAGTGGGTTTCGTATCCAATACTGATGTGAACAAGTTACGATTGATCGATGCCTTTCTCTAAGTTGATACAGTTGGTTTGGTATCCAGTACTGTTGTGAGCAAGTTACGATTTCTCAATGCCTTACTCTAGATATGTATAGTGGGTTTCGTATCCAATACTTATGTGAACAAGTTACGATTGATCAATGCCTTTCTCTAAGTAGATACAGTAGGTTTGGTATCCAGTACTGATGTGAGCAAGATACGAATTCTTAATCACATTCTTTAGGTAGGTGTTTTAGGTGTGGTATCTAGAGCTGATGTGAGACAGGTACGATTTCTCGATACCTTTCTCAAGGTATGTATAGTGACTGTGATATCTAGTACTCATGTCAGACAGTTACGTTTTCTCAATGACTTCTTTTATGTAGGTATAGTGAGTGTGATATCCAGTACTGATGTGAGCAAGTTACGTTTTATCAATGACCTTCTTTAGGTAGGTATATTAGGTGAGGTGTTTGGAAGTGATGTGAGACAGGTACGATTTTCGATGCCTTTCTCAAGGTGGGTATGGTGGGTGTGATATCCAGTACTTATGTAAGCAAGTTACTTTTTCTCAATCACTTTCTCTGGGTAGATACAGTGGGTATGATATCCAGTTTTTATGTGAGCAAGTTACTTTTTCTCAATGGCTTTCTCTAGGTAGGTGTAGTGGGTATGGCATCCAGTACTGATGTGAGCAAGTTACGATTTCTCAATGCCTTCCTCTAGGTAGGAATAGTGGGTGTGATATCCAGTACTGATGTGAGCAAGTTACGATTTCTCATTGCTTTACTTTAGATAGGTATATTAGGTGTGGTATCTAGAACAGATGTGGGACAGGTACGATTTCTGATGCCTTTCTCAAGGTAAGAATAGTGTGTTTGATATCCAGAACGTTACGTTACAGCAAGTTACGATTTTTCAATGGCTTTCTCTGTGTAGGTATAGTGGGTGTGATATCCAGTACTGATGTGAGCAAGCTACGAATTCTCAATCAAGGTTAGTGATTTATCAATACTAATGAGTGCAAGTTACGATTTCTCAATCATTTTCTTTAGGTAGGTATATTAGGCGTGGTATCTAGAACTGATTTCAGACAGTTACATTTTCTCAATGAAATCTTTATGTAGGTATAGTGTGTGTGATATCCAGTACTGGCGTGAGGAAGATACGTTTTCTCAATGACTTTCTTTAGGTAGGTATATTAGGTATAGGTACGATTTCTCGTTGCCTTTCTCAAGGTAGGTATAGTGGGTGTGATACCCTGTATTGATGTGAGCAAGTTACGTTTTCTCAATGGCTTTCTTTATGTAGGTATAGTGGGTATGATATCCAGTACTGATATGAGCAATTTAAGTGGGTTCTATCTAGTACTGATGTGAGACAGTTATGATTTCTCTAGGTAGGTATAGTGGGTATGGTATCTAGAACTAATGTGAGCAGGTTACGATTTCTCAATGACGATCTCTAGATGAATATAGTGGGTATGGCATCCAGTACTGATGTGAGCAGGTTACGATTTCTCAATGCCTATCTCTAGGTAGTTAGGTTTTCAATGCGTGTGATATCCAGTACTGATGTGGTATCAGTACTGATGTTAGCAAGTTACAATTTCACAATGCCTTTCTCTAGGTAGGTATAGTGGGTATGGTATCCTGTACTGATTTGGGGAAGTTACGTTTTTTTCAATGCCTTTCTCTAGGTAGATACAGTAGGTTTTGTATCCAGTACTGATGTGAACAAGTGACGATTTCCCAATGCCTTTCACAAGGTAGATACAGTGGGTTGTGTATCCAGTGCTGAGGTGAGCAAATTACGTTTTCTCAATGCTTTTCTCTAGTAGGTATAGTGGGTTTTGTATCAGGTACTGATGTCAGACAGTTACGTTTTCTCAATGACTTTCGTTATGTAGGTATAGTGGGTGTCATATCCAGTACTGATGTGAGCAAGTTACGATTTGTCAGTGCCTCTCTGTAGGTAGGTGTAGTGGGTGTGATATCCGGTACTGATGTGAGCAAGTTACGATTTTCTCAATGGCTTTCTCTAGGTGGCTATAGTGTGTGTGCTATCCAGCGCTGATGTGAACAGGTAACGTTTTCCCAGTGCATTTCTCTACGTAGGTATAGTGAGTGTGGTATATAGAAATGATGTGAGCAAGTTACATTTCTTTGTTGTCGCTCTCACGGATGACAACATCTCTTGTGATAGCCCTCGCTGATATGCCGGATACCAATTATTGGCCTATTTGTTGTCAATTGTCAGTTGAGGAGGCCCAATATCAGTTTATGGTGAAGGAAACGGGCTGTGAGAACTGAAACTTTATTGTACGTGATAATCGCCTTTGATCGTAGCACATGCATATGTGAAATCAATACATGGTGCGCCCGAAGGGTCAAAATCCACAAACAAGCATAATATGATATGAAAATACATGACTAAAAGATCAAAGGCACCGATGGTACTTTACCAGATGATAAAAGGACACATTTTACATTACGTCAGAGTGTATTGACGTCACTACGCCATTCTAGTCTGCCTCCTCGTAATCAAACGTACCCCTGGTAGCTGAGGTAACGATAAATGTCAGTTGACGTCCACTTGGCTAACATTGCCGATGGAATCAAAACGTGTAACTTGTTCAGCGACAAATTGTTTCAGCTCGACTCGACATCGACACGGCAACGGTTGCTAACAAAGCCTTGTCCCACAATGCACCCGTGGAACGTCGCGTGACTGATCAGTTTCATCTGAATGTACTGATCTAATCTTATATTGGAAGTTTAAATGCTACATTAATATTGCCCCATATGGTTTGCGATAATCTCAAATGATGTTAAAACGCTATGTAGAAGATATTTCACCCAAACGTAAACCGTCTTCAAATTGTTCATCAGTTGTTTTGTTGGTAACGTGCGTTTAACGTAGGTGGGCAGACACGTCAATAGAACAGCACGTCAGTTGGCCCTGAATGCATTGTTCAGTCAGGTCGCCGACATCCTCGTGTTTCTTTTTGTTTTCTGCTTTAGATTAATCGTCGGTAGGTATTTAATTGACATCTTAGAAAAGGAATGCAGTTCGCTCTACCCCCATGTATAGTGTGATAGAGTGCAGTTTTGACCTGAACTATTACAACGTTTAAAGTTCTCGGTCACAAGCGTAATCGTACTTTAACTATAACAGTTTCTTAAAAAAGGGGTTAAAATCAAGTGTACCAATACATTCTTGCTCTGCGTGAAGAAAGGTGTAGCTGGTTATATCTCTCAGTAAAATCAATCCTTACGTGACTATATCCATACACTTATATTTGTTAGCAGTAGTTTGCTTTGTTTTAAACATATTTTATTCGAAAATGAAATGGATTGGGCACAAGTTACTAGTATCCTATAGGAACGCCCTCTCCCGGAAGTTACATATTTCATATTTACAATATAAAAACATTGACAACATGGATTTGTGGAATGAATTTACAAGGTGTTTAAAGAGGATCTGTATAGTATATACAGGAATAAACCTACAAAAATCTTTCAGTGAGCTTAATATATCTAATATATCTATGATAATTCCTTTTCTTATAGTGATAGTGTAATATGACCAAATAACAATAAATCTAGATTATTGGGTATGCGATGTTTAACGACAGTATTTACATTTACAAACAAATCTTTACGCTGCGTTGTGTACAAAGGACATTCTAAAATGCCATGAATTTTCACAAGAACAACCACAAGTACAAGATGCATCTGATCTTAAATTAATTCTGAATACATCGTAATTAAGCGGACTTGTATTGTACCTTAGTTTTGTGTGAACAGTGTTCAGTTTCCCTGTACCAGACCAAAAGAAAGGTGGGGCTGCATATATTGTATTTTAATTTTCAATTTAAAACCTGCTAAAGAATCTATATTTCTTATTTCTATGGGAACTTTGTTCCAAATTCGTATAGTAGATGGAAAACAAATTATGATAAGGAAAGTTTCAATCTCGTAAATGGAAGGGAGAAGTTTAAGGAGTTGCGAAGGTTATAAGATGATTTTTGGCCAACATATGTAGGTGGTAACTCCTGAAGATATGATGGTGCAATATTGTGAAGAATCTTATAAAATATACAAAGTTTTCTTTTTCTTCTACGTTCACTAAGGGTTTCCCAACCAGTTTCAAAATACAAGTGATCACGACAAGTATATTTTGGAAGTCCTGTCACTATACGAGCTGCTTCTAACTGTAACTGTTCTAAGGAGTTAGTTTGATCAGCTGTACATCCATCCCATAACTCACACGCATATTCAAAATGAGGACGAATGAAAACAGTGTGGATCTTGTTTAGGGTTGTTCCTTTCAACAAAAATTTAACTTTCTCATGGAATTTATCATTTATGGAGTAGTAGCACCCCTATATACGTCAATGTTAAATACATAAACAAATTCGCCAATATCTACATATATGACAGACAGTTTTCGGTTATCCAAAACAACAAATATGTCATTTTGCTACATACGGAAAGAGGTATCTGCGCATATCATAAAATGAAAATTAAACCAGAATTTTGGAGTAGTCCCCACCCCCTCACCTCTACATCCGCCCCTGCTTATACGGCATGACGTATATGATGTATTGATCATTGAGTGACGTGTGAAAGCTAGTTGACGGATCCATCAACATACTCTGCATTAATGTATGAATAACCAACATGCCCGGGTCTAAATACCGCGTTTCATGTTCCTCTTTCATGTACCTTGTCCCAGTATTGCGGACGTTATATCTCACAAGCAAATGCTTGTGATTCCGAAACTGAACCCGTGTACGTTTTCAACTTATTTAAATGTTCATTTAATATAACCTTCACTTAACTTTGTCCAGTATGGACATGCAGTTACACATGTTTTGTCGATGTCAAAAATGTTTTGTCAAATTGATTTAATGTTCTACCCTGCTATTATAATCACAATTATACATGTTATGTCCTCATGTGTTCTGGGCCATAAGTGAGTGAGTTTACTTTAACGCCGCACTCCTCAATACTCCAGCTACCCAGCTATCAACTTCACGATGTCGCAACGTTATGCTTGCGTCCGTACAACGTTATTCTACGGACTCCTATTTACGTTGTCACAACGCTGTGACGTGACGTTGCACAGTGACGTCATATTAACGTTGTCAGTAAGAATGGAAATTACTTTACTGTGACGTCATTATATTTGTGGAATAATAATCACCAACCTACAACCTTCTCACAACGTTCTGAAAACGTTGTGTCTTAGCTGGGTATGTGGTGGTAGTCTGTAAATATTCGAGTCTGGACCACATAATCCATTGATCAACAACATGAGCATCGATCTACGAAATTGGGATATTATAACATGTGTCAACCAAGTCAGCAAGCCTGACCACCCGATCCTGTTAGTAAACTGTTAAGACCGAAAATGGATTACTGAACATCAAATCTAACCCGGATCTTCACAGGTGTGGGCCATAAAAAGAGTTTCTAAACACCGAGGACGACAAATATCAGCACAATACCATATTGTATGCTGTATAATTGCCAAGAGAATGACATTCCGATGAACATTTCCAAATCACTCCATTCCACACGTGTGTTTGTATGAAAGATGTATGTGCGTGTATATGTCTGTATAACATTGTGTTTAAATATATGCGTATATACATGTTTATATTGTATATTTATAATATAATTAAATACAAAAATCAATGCCAGATGGTAGCATACTCAAAACTGAAGCGCTAAAGAGCCAGAACATAATAAGGGTGCAGTGGTGACAATTTACAGTTTTATTTTCGTCGGGTGATTTAGTTAACAAAAGGAACTCAGAAGTGTCTGAGCTTAATTAGCACATTCCATGATCACTAACAAATGCATAATGTCGACAAAACCCTAACACATCGGCGTGAAAATTTCCGAAAAACACGAATAGTAAACTAATTACCGAACCAATATCTGAGATTTAGGTATCAAAACGAAGGATTAAGCATACCCCCCCTAACAGAAGCACCTTTACAGCCAGATGTGTACAATCCATAGGGTGCCACAGATCACAATGAATGCATGAGAAATTTCTATGCTGAACAAAGTAATCCCATTGTCGCAGGAAACCAAAGTTACCTAACACGTTTAACGGTGAACGAGCTTTGAAAAACATAGGCGATAACATAGTAAAATCCAAGAATACAATGCAAGAGAAGAAAATTGACAAATTATAGACATGAAGGCAACTGAAAGCATCACAAAGGACGGTAGTCCAACGGACGATCAACAAACAGAGATGTATGATTTCTGCAAAACTACAGTCCGTTTGAGTCAGAAACGGACCGATGAATTGCAAATTTTATCATTGTACAAAATTGTCACAGAAATATATATCATTTACTAATACCCAACAGCTTTCTTATATTTGAAAATTTCCGGACTCCACCAAAAAAAGTTGTTAAAGAAACTATCATCATTGAAAGCGCAAAAGTTGTTATCTGTCGCGGCGGGGTGAAACCGTAGAAACGGAACAGCCAGTCATGGCGGGGGACATCTCAAAATCTATTCCGTGAGACCTGTCAAATATAAGAAAGCTGTTGGGTATTAGTAAATGATAAACATGTGTACTATTTATATTTCTGTGACAATTTTGTACAATGATAAAATTTGCAATTCATCGGTCCGTTTCTGACTCAAACGGACTGTAGGTTAAATCCTCACTTTCAAAGTGATGTATCGCTGTTTGAGCAATTAAGTATCTTCCATTGCTACTTTAGGTGTTGTCTTCAGTTGGTGATAGATAGATAGATCGTCTTTATTTCCTCCAAAATTGAAGATACATATGCATGATTTAGCAGACATTACATTTTACAAGGTACAAGTGTATGAAAGTTATACAATACAAAAACATTTAAAGATATGTATATATGGGGGGGATGTAAATCTAGTAACATGTGATGAAAAACCGTTTCCATTCATGAACAGCTTTACTCGTGATTTTCATACATTGAATCCATAGATCAGTATCAAGATCTCTAATGTTGTCATTTGGCACTCCTCCAAGTAGAAAACTAATCAGTGCATCATCATCATCATTCCAAACACTTACAAAGGTTGTAACATCCAATAGATCAATGAGGGAGCTAAGTAGTCGCTCTCTGTTACATTCCGTTTGTGGACAAAAGAGAAATACATGTTTTACAATGTCATAAGCATATGTGCCACATAAGCATTCTTTAGATTGTATAGCGAAAGTGCCGACACGGATAAGGTAGGATATGTCATAGAAATAATCTGAATCATTAAGAGCTATTAACCAAAGTTTGTTACTAGCAGCTGGATTGCGTAGGAGAGCGTATCTGTGGAGATTGACTCTGTAGTTAAGCTCAGAGGTAACGACATTTGCTTCAAATTTTGAGACTTTATCTCTTACAAGATTTGACCATTGATTTTTTGGTAACAAATACAGATGAGTTACGATAAATGTCAACATATTCAGTAAGATCATATTTACAGGTAAGATATAACATATGGTTACACTTCAGCATGTTTTGCATACTATCCTTACAATCATGTTGAGCTAATCTAAAGTGAAGAATTCGTTTGAAAATGAAACTAATATCAGTGTTAAGCAGTCTTCCCAGGAACAATAATGCTCTCTGATCAATATACGCACGTAGTGATACAAGTCCAAGACAGTCTCTGGCAATGACCGAGCACGTGCGTTTAGAGAACCCTTGTACTTTTTTACAGAAGTACTTTTGCACACATTCAAGCATATCGTATTCTTTAGTTGATATGTTACACCACATATTACAGGCAAATAGACCACAGGGTAGTACAATACGTTCCCATATGCGTACAGCATGCATAGGGTGAAGACCACCAAAATACAATCCATGACTGTGGTTAACATTGACTAGCTTTCTAAGCTTTTCACATATTAAAACAGTACGATTAAGGGTAGATTTAGCGGTGTTTATGTACAGGCCCGCATATACGACATCGGTTTTGCGGTTAATAACATGATCACCCAAAAATAGTTCTGGGCATTCGTGTTTATGATAATCACCAAACAGAAGGAAGGCACTTTTACCAGCATTAAACCTAAGGTGCCATGTTTTTGCATAATCAGATATAACATTCAATAAACATTGAAGACCATCGGGTGTACAACTTAATAGGGTTGTATCATCTGCAAGTAGGATACCAGGGGTAGTGGCCCAGGGCAGGTTTAAGCCTCTTCCTGAATTATCAGCAGCATTTAACAGATCGTTAATGTACAGTGTAAACAACCAAGCCGATAGGACCCGTCCTTGCCCAAAACCTGCTAAAGAATCTATATTTCTTATTTCTATGGGAACTTTGTTCCAAATTCGTATAGTAGATGGAAAACAAATGATGATAAGGAAAGTTTCAATCTCGTAAATGGAAGGGAGAAGTTTAAGGAGTTGCGAAGGTTATAAGATGATTTTTGGCCAACATATGTAGGTGGTAACTCCTGAAGATATGATGGTGCAATATTGTGAAGAATCTTATAAAATATACAAAGTTTTCTTTTTCTTCTACGTTCACTAAGGGTTTCCCAACCAGTTTCAAAATACAAGTGATCATGACAAGTATATTTTGGAAGTCCTGTCACTATACGAGCTGCTTCTAACTGTAACTGTTCTAAGGAGTTAGTTTGATCAGCTGTACATCCATCCCATAACTCACACGCATATTCAAAATGAGGACGAATGAAAACAGTGTGGATCTTGTTTAGGGTTGTTCCTTTCAACAAAAACTTTAACTTTCTCATGGAATTTATCATTTATGGAGTAGTAGAACCCTATATATACGTCAATGTTAAATACATAAACAAATTCGCCAATATCTACATATATGACAGACAGTTTTCGGTTATCCAAAACAACAAATATGTCATTTTGCTACATACGGAAAGAGGTATCTGCGCATATCATAAAATGAAAATTAAACCAGAATTTTGGAGTAGTCCCCACCCCCTCACCTCTACATCCGCCCCTGCTTATACGGCATGACGTATATGATGTATTGATCATTGAGTGACGTGTGAAAGCTAGTTGACGGATCCATCAACATACTCTGCATTAATGTATGAATAACCAACATGCCCGGGTCTAAAACGGACTGTAGGTTAAATCCTCACTTTCAAAGCGATGCATCGCTGTTTGAGCAATTAAGTATCTTCCATTGCTACTTTAGGTGTTGTCTTCAGTTGGTGATATATACGTGACAACAGGTTTCGGATCATCAACAAACACATCCCTCATTAAGGGAGTGTATGACTGGGAACCACTCGTTGACTCATGCAATGTGTCACCTTCATTGTTGTCTTCTACATTCCGTGCCCCGGGCAAGTAATCAGCCAACACAGGTGGAACAGGAATACCGTCATCATCATCACTGCCACTTGGTCCAGGGAAGTAGTCGGCCAAAACAGGAAGTGCAGGGGCACTGTTGTCTTCTTCCTCTGACGGTCCTTGTTGTTGTCTTTGCTGTTGAGATACTTCCTCGTAATCTTCTTCCTCTGCCCGTCCTCGTTGCTGCCCTTGCCGCTGAGATACTTCATCATAATCATCTATATCCCAGTACCGATGCACCTGGCAGTACTCTCCTGTTTCCACTTGCCCTGATCTCTCTGTAAGTATCGACTCATCTCTTTGGTGATTCCTGAAAATATACACATGAGTACTGATAGCTCTACAAGTTACCATTGATCACTAATAAACTAGTATCATACAGGTTGTTTATAAATAGTGTTTACATTCAGAAGTTAATATGTTTTGGAAATTATGGTGTTCCATACGTTTTAGTGTAAACCCCAGTCTGATTCATAATCCTACCAGATTTCTCAGGTATGCAAGTAAGTTATTGCATGTAAGTTGTTTTTATCATAATCATATTGATAACAAGTGCATTTTGTCAGAGATACCATGACAGATTACTGTCATAGTTCTAGAGTGCACATTGATTATCTTAAGATTGCTAAATAAGAAATCTTATCTTATGAAGTAACATTAATGTGATAAATTTAACGTACAGTTTTCAGAATAAATAGTTTAAATACCAACCTTTCTGTAGTTTGGCGACGACGACGAAAATGAAACACAAATATACAAACAGTACAAACTATAAGAAGTACAAATCCTGTCGATAGTCCTAGTCCCAAAACAGGCACGTTGCTTCCTGAAATATATTAACTAAAACTTAATTGTTGTAGCAGGCTGTGCAAATATTCAAATTCAGACCCAGCATGGGGTGAGGTCTGCAACGTGTTTTCGAACAAATTATTCCTGAACAAATACTGTCTATTTAGTATCATTAATACTGAGATACGGGCAAATGTTGTTGTTTTTACGGGCAAATGTTGTTGTTTCTAATAACTTAAGAAGGTAGGGACATTGCTGCGTTTCAGTTGATCTATATAACGTTTACCTTGAATACATATCCCCGAACTAGGATTACAAGCTTCTCCTGGGCAGTCTATGCAGGATAGTTGACAAAATGTCCATATTGTCCTTGGATACATCCATTGTCGCAAGACCCGTTGTTTGGGTAACAGGTGTGATTGAAACAGGTCCTCGGACAAGGCTTACAGTCATCTCCAAAATTACCAGACAGGCATCCGTCAATACAGGCACCCGTCTCATTGCAACCCAAACAGTTTGGGTTACATTTAATTGGCGAGGAACAGTGTGGGCCAGACATGTCATCTTCACAACCATTGATACACTCGCCACTGTATCTTTGACATTCAGATATGCAGGAGGGGGAACTGTTATTTGTCAAAGTGTCATTAGTTATAGCGGTAAGATTAGACAAACAATATTGGTGGCACCTTAAAGAGCATGTACGTCCATACAACCCGGGTGCGCATGTCTGTACACAATCAGTTGTTGAACAATGTTCACATGAGTATTCACAGTCTAGGCCATGATAAGGATCATGACACACATCACATCTGCCTGTTATCCTGTTACAATGTCGACATCTGGGTGAGCAATTCTTGCAGTTGGTCCCATAGTATTGGTCATTGCATCCAGCAACACAAGATGTTGTCAGATGGCAGAATGTTCCATCACATTCTTGAGGACATTTGGTGCACCTATTCTTTGGAAGTATGCACGGGGTTTTACATCGGGTACCATAGAAACCAGGTACACAACCGTCAGAACAACTATAAGTGCCACTCGGTGTCCGACTACATGTACTGTTTATGCACTGGTTGCTACAGCGGGACTTGCATCTGCGGCCGAAATACCCCGAAAAGCAATCTGTACTGCAGTATTGTGTTGTACTTGAGCAGTTTGAGCACTGTTGGCCCTCCGTGCACTCATCTGCTGTAAAAGAAGATAGGTTCATTGTAGACAAAAATAATTTCGTATGTCTGTTGGTACTGTTGAATACAAGTTTAGATAAATGTTCATATTACTGTTTTATGCCCCAGCAGTGCACTCAAAATTAACTCAAATCAACAAATTAACTAAACTGACAGAACACGAGGCCGGTAATATGTTTACACTATAAAAAAGACTGGAAACACGGTATGCCATTCGTCTTTCCGACAAATGTAAATATTTCTATTTAACTGAAGCAAAATACCCAATGAAAATAAACGTTACCTTGTGTTGACACAAGCGTCAGCGCTAGAATCAGTATCACCTGAATGTCCATAGCTGTCCTGAAACCATCATAACACAGCATATAAGTAAAGTACTGTGAAATTAAGCCTCAGATTCATTGGTTTCGTGATTTCAATTATCAGATAAATATGAATGTCATATCAACGGGTGAGTGATGGGTTTTGTTCACATACAAACGTACCTGTCCACTGCGTTAAGCTTCAGCTGTGTGGGCAAATGGGAGATGAAAACACTACTGAAGTGATGTCTCTGGTGTTGCTGGCCACACTGAGCTAGTGCTACGTGGACGTCATGGTTTCAGTGTGGTTTCAACTTCCCGTGGCCAAGGTCGGTAAACACAGCAAATATGTGCCTCATGCATACTAATACAAACGGTTGTGAAATGATGACATTGATATCACGGACATGCTCTCTACATGCGTTCTCAGATGTATTTATACTCGTACGGCACATTACATCACAGTCTCTGGACATATTTTACAGTGGCTTTGAGTAGCATAATTGTATAATGGTATATGTAGCCCAGTCGTCTAAGGTAATACCTGAGTTTTATTTCATATTAGAGTTTCGTTTCCGTCAAATATGAAAACTAGTTGAATAGAACTTGGTATCAGAAGTATTCATGGAGATATTTTAATATATCTTACTAAAACAATGGACATATACTTATTGAGTGATACAGGACAGTGATATAGAAAACACTGATGATATGGAAACTGATGAATGGAAGTGGAGGTGGTACGTAACAAATGACATGTGCAGAAAGGTCAAGGTCAAGATTCCGGATGAACTGTCAAGGTATGTTCTGATATTCTTCCCGCAAAGCCAGAAACAAAGCACCAGTCAGACCACTTCCTGTACGCAGTTGGGAGCATACCGTTCATGGCGCCGTCTGTACACACGTGCTCTTCCGTCAGGACGCTTGAGCATATACCGCGACTCATCACTGAACACGACACTTCTCCACCTTTGTAATGACCACTAGAGACCATTGTTTATATTGTTGCCGATTGTGTCGTGTGAGGATAGGTCCCCCGCAAAGGTCTCCCAGGACGAATACCAGCCTCACGTAGGCGGCCCCTGAGAGTTTGGTCCTGGCACTGCAGATGTTGAAGAGGATGCGGTCGTAAGTGTTTCGTAAGTGTCGAAGACGAATAAACCTGTCTTCGGCGGGTGTGGTCATCCGGGGTCTTCCTGACCGAGGAAGATCACGTCTCGTTCCATGCTGCTAGTGCCGATGCCAAAGTCTCCCTATGGTACTCTGGTACTCGGTTAGTCAGGCATGATTTCACTTCAAGATTTACGTTCGCCGCTAAAACAATCACACCCCATAGTTTTGATTGCAAATGATGCACGAAGTTTGCATGTGCAAGAAAGCGTTTTACAGATTTGGTTGCGATTTGGCGACAGGTTTTCAATAGAAATGGAATTAAAACTCGAAAATTGTTCGAGGGAACGTTCACCATAGACTCACATTTATGATTCATTTTCGAAAAATCACAGGAAACTTACTGGCTATGCGTTTTTGGGTTTGAGTAGAATATAAAGACAAATTTGTGAAATAAGGTTTAACAATATCTTTATAGCTATGGCGTGTCAGCTAGATGTGAGAGGAAGCCCCGAAATGAAGCAGATCTCGGGCAGTGACCTCTGTGCTGAATCCCTCGAGGACAGACTGACAAACCTGGAAACAATCAGGGTGAGTCGAGATTCGAACTCTCAGTCCTACGTTCCTGGAATACACCACTGAGCCCCAGAAGTTGGAAATAGCATTCTGGCTAAGTTGATGTATGCTTTGTCTCTGTTACTGTGTCTTTACTCAGTGAAGAGTTTAAGGGACAACCGCCATGTGGCTGGAATATTGTTGGGTGCGGCGTAAAACAACAACAACAACATGTTTAAGAGACATGGAAGTCTTTTGCAGGTCCTCACCATATGTTATATGTGAACTTTCCTGCAGCTTGTAGGAGTGTATGTGAGTACTAGGAGACACTGAACATTATTTTAACGAGGGCATATTTCCCGTAATCACTCGTACCGAGTTGGATATTCTATTTATTACCCATAATGTAGTTTAAAAAGAAGAACCACGAAATAAAAAACACCCGGAGACAGGACTTGTGACCTCAAACAGCTGATTCGTTTTCATACGCGTATTAAACCTAACTTCCCCAGCGGTAATAACATAACTACGCTATGGAAAATAGTGCCCAGTAAAATCGCTTTAAAATACAACAAAAATAGTTTGTGTGGAATAATTGATTAACCTTTGTTAATATGATAAAAATGATCTTTTAAATATGTCATTGAATTTAATAACAGCTAAACCGTTATTTGATCAAGTCATTGCGACGGAACATTGTTCATTCACGACTGACGTGTGTCCAGTGACGGGTGACGGTGTAGTGTTGAAACTTTGGCAACAACCTGTCAATTATTGGGAAAGTCAATGGTTAAAAGTTTGGAAATCTTAAACATAACCATCCCACGAATAGATCTAGAAAAAGTTTTCTGACAAGAAACTCAACAAGTTTGAAGATTAAACTACATTTTGTTCTGTGGAAGGCGTGTTACAGTCACGTCGTTGGTCCCATTAGAGTATAGCTGAAACAACAAGGATAACTGTAGTCGGAATCCGAGTCAAAGGGAGGAATACGCCTGACAGAGGGTCGACTGACATGGGAGTCATTCGGAAATGTTGAAGTGGGATACACAACCAGAAATTGGACCTGAGAATAGTGTATGTACAGAATGAAGAATTACGGCTTGCGACAAAAACTGACGTCATGGTGGCAGCCTGACGCTGAGGATGAGTGGACAGAGTAGTGGAGTTACAAGGGTTTGACAACAATTTATTGATGGACTGATGTTGTTTCTCATTAATTGAAGAGTAACTGTTTATTGATTGAATATTTTTGTGTCCGGAAATTTGCATGATTTGATGTACTGGTGCACCATTGTCAGAGAGGGTCTGGATGAAACGTTTACGGGCCTTCATCGGGGTTAGCCTAATGGTGGCCATGTTTGTTTACAAACAATGTAAACGATTGTTTTGGGTTTTTTAAGGTCATTTATTTTAAAAAGACTACTATTTATAATGCAGTTCTATTGGCAAAATAATAATGCCTAATACAAAGAGTATTCATATTCTTTAACCTTTATGTTTTCTTGTGTGACTACAGCACGTTCTTATTACCAATGTAACGGTAAAAGTTGTCAACGAACTATGATCATGAAAAGTAGTTCCGTCAACCAATCATATTTCTTCTCTGCTTAGCTGACCAATCAACGTTGAGAATCACTGAAAAGCACATGTGCGATTAGCACAAAAATAATCACCTGTGTATCCGAGCCCCTATGGGTAATAAATGTTCTTGTTACATCAATATAACCAACGTTATTCACAACATAAGTTTCCTGCTTTTATATAATGAGCGTTTCCTACTGTCTGATCCTTTCTTTTAGATGCCTGGTCTCGTAATGTCGGGGACACTTGTATCGCGGGTGTAGTATCCAGTATTGATGAGGGCAGTTTATGTTTTCACTTGTCTGCTTATTCTCTTGTTGAATACGAGTGTAGCATACAGAGTATATCACGGTTCCACGTTCTCCAAATGACTTGAATATTGGACATTACGTAGTTGGTGGCAGTCTCTATATGTAAACAAGTAACTGTCGCTGTAGATCACTAGCGCTGTTGTGAAGTTGTCCATCAATGACTCGGTAAAACAATAGTGACGATGCAGAGATTCCAAACCTGGGCAGTCGACTATTGGTACCAAAAAGCAGCAGACTGTGACGACTCAGTTAATGCCACCATAATGTGTGCAAGAAAATAGAGGATATTAGGAATTAACAGTCTTTGTCTTCGTCATCGTCTGGTCCAAATGGAAGGCATGTGGCCATATCTGCTTGTACGTAGCCGATCAGATAGCTGATTCGAAATGTTTTGTTTCTTAGCATCCAACATCACTAGACCAGATATTTATTATTAGAAACAAGCCTCTCACGAGTTGGTTCTTGTTCCACGCATCAATGAGAGCAGTACTGAGCGTTGTGCGTACGTTTGGACGTTGACGTATTCGTCATTAGTCGGCCCATGTTCTTCCACGTATCAGTGTCCACCAGAAAAGTCCCAGATGTGATCTAAAAGAAATCTATAACGTGGCAGGGGTGTTTCGCTTGTTTTGGAGGAACAAGGTCGTAATCCTGGCATACGAGCTTTATCATCATGAAAGATGAAACAATGACATGAGCAACGAGCAATAGCACAATACCTACTGGGGTTTCAATAATGCCTACATGAGACTCTACCATGAGTAATATGGGGCGCAGTTCAGTTCATTGTGACACCAAACTACTCCCAACACAATCATGCTGCACAACGTCAATGACCACAAAACACTCAGTACAATGTCTCCAGACACGATTCCTTTAGCAATGGATATATAGATTGAACCCGGCTCGTCAGAACACAGGACGAACGTAATTATTCCAAAAATGGCGTTGCCATCGTTACTGACACATTTGACTCAATTGACGTGCAGTAATTTGTTGGATAACACGTGGACGTAAGGCACATACATGTGATCTGTTGTAGATGATCATGTACCTTCTGGGCATAACCTCTTCCAGCAGATACCTATTCACTACCTGTGTTTAGTGAATATTGATAACCGACTTCTTTCGATGACCGTTCTGTTAACCGGTTCTGACATATAACTTACATAAATATGTATCTTGGGGTGTTTGTATTGTAATTTGGTATTTGTAATACTACTTTAGATGTCATTACTTAAATCTTTAACTTAACAACTAAAACAAATATGTAGCTGAACAGAAAATCACTATCCTTCAATTGTAATATTGATTACCACCCGTGAAATCCGGGTTGGAATCGTTTTTTCTTGGTGTGTCTGTTGTTTCTCGTCGACCTCAATTCTATCCCACAAGAAAAGCAACCTCCTATTATGAATAAAGTCCAAATATTATTGAATGTATTAAACAAACTAAACTACAAACACGCACGCACTCACGCATCCCAAACCCACCCCATTCCCACATACATACATGCATGCATGCATGCATACATACATACATACATACATACATACATACACATACATACATACATACATACATACATACATACATACATACATACATACATACATACATACATACATACATACATACATACATACACACACAATCTATCTCACTCACTTACTCACTCACTCACACATCACCGCCCCCGATAGCACATGTGTGCAGCACTACCGGGTGTGTGTGTGTGTGTGTGTGTGTGAGTTTCCTATTCCCTCTACTGGTGGTGATGTTTGTTGCATGTACGTATTGCGGAAGCCTTACTCATAGGCAAAATAAGTTAATCATCTCTGGTGAGGTTGCAGATGATAGGTCCATATATGACAAAACTATTAAAGGCCATTTAGCAAAATGAACAAAGCAATGATCTTCGTGTGGGGTGACAGTTTCATGCGGTGTTTCCGTACATGCCCGGAACTATAGCTACTGAATGGTGTTTCACAAACATGGTTCGGATAAAGTTAGACTTGTACACTGGACACAAGCCGTGTACCCTAACTCTCTCGTTGTGGGAAGGTTGTTGTATTTCTATACATGTGCAACTGTTTGTATACATGTACAGCTCTTCGCCTTCTCATACAGAAGCCTTTGCCATGGAGCTGACGCCTGGTTTTGTAAATATAAGAGCATGCCGTTCACAGAATAGTATTCAAACATTATTAATACCACCGCATGTTTGTTTCAGATAAAATATCTGTCCAGGACAATAATACACATAACTTTATAGCAAATTCATAGTCATCTCCTGGCTATACTATCTGCCCTTGTAGCCGTACAGCGTGTGGCTTTACGCCTGAAAGTACTAGTAACTGAATATTCTAATATGTATTGAGCATGGAAAGCAATTCTAGACTTTTGTCACCATACACGGAAATTGAAGCTTTTGCTAGCTGAAGCACACAAAATACTCCATTGCTATTAAATTCGTTTATATTTCCTGAAATAACAACATGCATATAAGAATCGAAAATAGGTTTACGGTTTGCATTTCAATGATAATGTGATATAAAATCACAGTTGAATGCATGTTTTTCTTTTCAAAGATTAATCTCAAATGGGGACAGGGTACAATTTTTCAGTAGTGATGAAAACCTGTTTGGAGGTTGACAAAAGATTTGTTTCCGGCTTTCTCATATTAAATATAACACATCGCAGTCTGTCCCAATTCACAGTGACTTGGAAAATGCGTAGTTTACAATGTCGAAGTGTCGATAACACCTGCAGCAGCTCTTTGTCCATAACTATACAGTGGTGACTTAATAGCCATATATATGAATGACATTTGCTTGCGAGTTCTCCACAATTCTCTGCTTTATCGACTCAGTGGTTATGTCACCACAACCTTGACGTTGGGCATTGACGCATAACAAGTGGAGTAGGCTTAGAATGTTGTTAACAGAAAGGTGATGTGTAACTTACAGTCGAACTATTATGTTAGATCTTTATGCATTCTAAAGCAAGCACAGAATTGTTTAACGATGTGTAGACAGTGACAAACCATTTGCAAATATGCAATGTGCACATGTGTTTGGGGTTTGTCTTAGGATAACCACTGACAGCGGGATCCTTGTTCTCATCATATACCGTATCGGTAGGGGAGATAGGTACTTGTCGGCAACCTCATCGGAAGAGCAGCCGTGTGGTGTAACTGATCAGTTTCTCTCAAAATAGGTTTTAAGATATATCTTATATATATATATATATGTCTGTGGGACAAGAGAGGGTGGTCAAATGTCGGAGAAATCATCATATGTTTTGATGTTCAAGCTTTTGTTTTGAGGGATTTGTTTCCCAAAACATATTATTCAATCTAATCAAACGTACATGTAATAGTATAACTAGTCTGGATTACCTGCCAACGCAGACTGAATTTGGCGTAGCAGGCACAATAACTGGGAAATTACATGGATGGATCATTGAACGTCTGTTAAGACACCAGGTGTTCTCCAGAGGGTAAGCATGCCCCACGCGTGTAACACCTGCCATTCACACAATTCCCATAAAAAGTATTTCTTGTCTAACTCCCAGTAGTTATCGTTGGACTGCAGCCTGTAAGTTAACCGGGCAATCAAGTGAATAATTTTCCAGAAAATGCATGACTCACTGGTGCATTTATTTGTTATGTTGAAACTAATAAATACGAAATGTTATTATGGAGTCCGAGGAAACTCGCGAGTGAACAAAGCAAACTACATAGCAAAAGCTGAATAGACATTAGTCTCATTTAATTCCTGTCGGTATTATGTTTCTGTTTCTCTTTCCGGAAATATTCACAACCACTTTCTCTTTGTAAAGATGTTTTCAAGCAAGTGCCCTCGATCTGTAAGGAGATTTGCATTTCTTTACAAATTAATACACGAGAGAGACGGAATACGTGAGTTCCTCCAAATTGACGTACTTTCATATGGGCTCAAAACTCAAGATGACATGCGTTATGTCCATGTATGTCGTGTTGGACATTATTTTGATGTTTGTACCTCAATGGTGATTGTACTAACCTATGGCAATTCTGTGAACTCCACGCAGGGCCATGTGGCATGGCGTTATCGGAATCTCGCAGTTGGAATCAAGGGAGCTACGTGCTGCAGACTAATCCCTTTTTATGCTTTGATACATTTCTGGACATTTTATTGAGTCTTATTTAGGGTGGCAGCACTTCTTCTCATAGCTGCACACAGAGTTCTAATAAAGGTACCTCCATGGGACGAATACGCTATTGCATGCGAAACGTACCAAGCAACGTATATTTGTAATCACATGCAGAAGATCAGTATCTGAGTACAATATCAGCCTATAGTAGTGTGATACTGAAGCGAGAGACAGGCAATATATAGATCACCTAGATTACTTATACTTACATGTTCAATGGAAATAGTGTGGGCATGTTTTTTGAAGAATAGCCTGCATGGGTACAATATGTGAAGCCCATTTCTAGTTTCCCCGCCGTGATGTGGCTGGAATATTGCTAAAAGCGGCGAAAAATCATACTCACTCACTCCTCCGCTGAAAACACATGACCTCTTCACCTATTCCTTTATGACTCCGAAATGGTGGGGTAGCCTAATGGATTAAAGCGTTCGCTCGCCAAACTCGACATTTTTCGACATTGTTTCACGCTTAAGACATGGGTTGGATTCACCATCTGGAATTTTCACAGTGTGATTTTCCTATTTCTGGTGTCCCCTGACGTGATGAGGTGTAAACTGAACTCACGTTTCAACACATGCAAGAAACAAACATTTCTAATGAAGTGCCATGCTACCCTGACACCATGCTGTCCTTGATAAGTAATGTTTGACATATTAAGATAAAACCTGCTACAGAGGGTTCGGCTGATCCTGGCACAGTCAGACTGGTAAGGCTCTCCATCAGCTCAGGGCCCTTGCCCCCTCCACACGCAGCCCAGACAGCGAAATTGGACTTCTCCCAGGAAACGGTGCCTAGTCAGACGCACCAAGAACGTTCTGGAGAAAAGAAGACTCCCAAACACTGCAGCCTTCTGCATTATTATCATGATTTTTTTTTAGCCATGCGTTGTGTGTTGTATCAGGGTCGTTTAATTCCAGAAATAACTTAAGCTTATATGGTTTCTTTTGATAAAGGTTTTAGAAAATCGTGCAGCATTATGCGTATTTCAAACTTGGTATTATTGAACGGGTTCATCTGGCCAGTTTAAACTTCACCACACATGTTGTGTTGATGGTGATTGTAAATTCATTTTCATTTTAACGAAACAAGGACACTTGAAACGGCATGTAAAGGACATTCACATTTGTTTTCAAATTTAAGCTTCTGTTTCAGGAATAAATGTCAAGTAACAGTGAACTACTTGAACTAATTTTCATTAATTAATCTTCGTGGGATCAAGAATAATTTTCTTGGCAGCGAGCCAATGTGTATAACAATATATATAATTTGTCGAAGAGTGTGTAGAGAATCAGACTTTGAGTCACTTAGACTGGCATTTGAACCAACTGATATCAGTTTATATCAGATGCAATGGCATAGTGCAATGTGCTGTTGTCAGTCCATGTCGCCAGTTGAGCTAGGTACAATTCCTTATGGTTTGTCACAGAGAAAGTATATATGTCACACAAGGACATAAATGACCACAAACTGCTATACATATGATATGAATTTAATGATGATTCATTGGTTTCAGAAGAAGATGGCATCACTCAAGGTATTAGGCAAGCCGTTTGCGATTACATTTGTATATATATATATATAATGTTTGATGTGACACTTAATTCTGTATGATTATATGAAAAGTGTGATACTTATCTTCCATAATGTCTACTGATGGAACTATGGAAACATAAAACGACCCATTCTACTAAAATGCGTTGTGTATGTAGAATATGTATGCGTGTAGTATATAGTCAAGCGAGAGGCAGATACGTGACAACTAACTATGTGATCACACACGAAACAAGACCACCCTTTCCTTTGGATTACGATTGCAGTAACTGTAGTGCTATGGGAAGATATTTCATCTTTATCTTTTGGCCAAAGATTGAGAAACATCCACATTTCGGGATTTGAGATGATGGCGGCCCAGGATCAATACATAGGGGAGTGATACTCAAGATAAGGAACCGTTGTAATGTACGTCTAAATGTCTGTGGCTCTGAATATGTGACCCTGTACATGTAACATAACAAATCACTTACACTTACACACGTTGAATGTACATTGTCGGTAGTGTATGCATGGTTCATGATGAAAACGGGCTTGCTGACTTGGTTGACACATGCCATATCCCGATTGCGTAGATCGATGCTGGAATGTGGATCACTGGATTCTCTGGTCCAGACACGTTTAGTTACAGACCGCCGCCATATAGCTGGAATATTGTGGCGTAAAACTAAACTCATTCACTCATGAAAACACATTACCTCGTCACCTATTCCTGTATGACTTACGTTACAGTACATGGCCTTCACATACTCATGATACAGTGACAAGATTAAGTACTTTTGGCAGATACTTCTTATGAACGTTGAAAGATTTTGTCGCTTCTATTTAAGTCTCCAGGGGCGGTGGGGTAGCTGAAGAACCATGTTTGATTCCGCACATGGTTACAATGTGTGAAGCCTATTTCTGGTGTGATATTGCTGGAATATGGATAAAAGAGGCGTAAAACTGAACTCGGTCACTTTATGACTCCATTACAATACATGATAGCACCGGGCATATTACCGTGCCAGTAAGTGGCCTTTGAAGTTATTATTATTTTCATCATTAGTTCATAGCCATGGGTTATGTGTTGTTAGCTTGTAATTTCGCTTCATTAAAGTTTAAGGACGACAGGCAACATTACACATATTTCAAACATTTCAGTGAGAATATTAACATATATGAAAGTACATTTACATTTGTTTTGAAAGCTTCTATGTCAGGATAAAATGTCAAGTGACGGTGAACTACTTGAACTAGATTTTATTCATTAATCTTCTTGGGGGCCAAGTATAATTTCATGGCAGCGACGTGATATCTGTTACAACTTAATTCATTTGTAGAATATTGTGTATACCCCATTGGCTTTACTTATATAAATGGTTGGCAGTTGAAACCAGATAGCGTCAATGTAATGGCATAGTGCAATGTGCAGTTGTCAGTCTATGTCGCCGATTGAACAAAGTGCATTTACTTTTAATGTAGGTATCAGCTGTAAACTGCCTTTACATGGGGAGAGTGTATGCGTCAGACAAGGACATACATGGCTATTGCAAAGTGCTACTGCACACATGCTTTATTGCAGTAACATTTCCCGTCACCACTAAATCATAACATATCGGTAGCAGGACAAAACTGGTATCAATCAAGGTATTAGTTTAGTTGTTTACCGTGTTTGTGTCTAGATTTGGCTTAACTAGTACTGTAATACATTCTCCCCTTTGAAGGTATTTGGACTGTTGGTGACAATTCAATTGACTTCTGCTCTCCCATTCGAAATTGTCAATGCAGAGCCCTTTTTCACCATTGAATTGGCAGTGATTGTATGAATGCAAATATCCCATGTGCGTGGATCGTATTCAGCTATAACGCACATGCAGGTGCACAACCTAAAGATAATATCTGACACTGAGAGGGCGTGTCACAGTGCCTCAATGATGTGGAGTGTAACAGTGTCCCTCCATATCTCTGTACGGTATACTTGCCTACCAGTTCCCTCACAATATACCCACGCATTACTCGAACACGGAGTTGATGTAATAAATATATACAAATATATACCCATTGTATAATATCTGTGTAATATCTCCTGTCCTTTTCACCCTCTACACTAATGATTGTGCAAGCTCGAATTCAACCTGTTCAACTGTAAAGTTCACAGATGATGCAGCAATTGTCGGCAAACTGAACGACACTGATTCTGAAGAACTGTATAAAGAGGACATTAATCATTTTACGACTTGGTGTGCAGAAAACCACTTACTCTTAAATGTCACAAAAACAAAGGAACTGATAAATGACTTTCGGAGCAAACCCACAGAAATGCTTCCAGTTTTAAACACGGTGAATGTGTTGAGACAGTGTCGGAGTACAAACCTTCATTGACCCTAAGCTGAACTGGAACTCTAACACTGAATCCCTATACAAAACGTGTCAACAACGTCTTCATCTCATGCGTAAACTGAGATCTTTAAACGTAACCCATCTGTGATGTCATCTTTTTATGTAGCATTTATTCAGAGTATCTTAACATTTTCCTTCCATTGTTGGTACGGGTCTCTCTCAGTTCATCTCAAATCTAAAATAGACAAAATTGTTAACACTGCAAGTAAAATCGCTGGAGTCAGGATTTGAATGTTTATCATCAATATATGAGCGGCAAATCGTGAATCAAGTTGTCAGAATCATATCTGACCGTACTCACTACTTGAATTCGGAATACAACCACCTTCCTTCAGGCCGCCGATACAAAGTTCCACTAGTGAAATCCAAGAGAGCCCGTACATCCTTTATTCCAAGTACCATATCTCTTTAAAACAAAATGTGAAGATACCTAAATCAAAGAATATATATGCAACATATGTTTGGCATCTCTGTAATGTGGCCTTCTTCAGTAGCCCTTGGCTTGATATAACAGAATTTCCTTGAAAAGGCATTAAAGCATTATTCCTATTTCTATAGCTCAAAATTGGTACAATCAAATCTCCTCTTTGAAGCAGGAGATTCGTTGGTGGATGTGGACAGGGTTTTGTCTCTTCTTATTATTGTAGGCAGGTGATAGGTGCACACAGTAACATTCAGTTTTAACGTATGCTGATTACGACCATCTACTGAGATATGTTCACCTCAGCCGTCAAATGATACAAGGGTTGTTGTTCAGACTTTACGAATGTTCTGTTGTTATATACATGTTTCTAATCTGATATATAGAATATCAATGTCCCTCAGATGTGCATTGATACATGTTTTTGTTCACCTATGTTCAAAAGATTCATTTGGTGGAAAGACGTGTGTGTGCCATTCTATCAAGAATTGTATGTTCGTACTTATTTTAATCATTTACAAGTATTGTAGTTATTGTTTGCACCACGATTTAAGGCAGTTTCAATTAGTGTTTCATAACCCGTGTCGACACTATTTTACCTTCAAACCTCATAGTCAGTTCATCGCCATCCCCTGCACATTAACCGCCATGTATCATGTAAACCGGACTTCCATGAGATTCTGTTTGGTAGATATTTGGTGGTGTGTGCTCGTGTGCGTAGAGCCCAGGACATAAAAGAACTGAAGTTAAGCAACGTCGAGCGCGGAGAGTCCTTGGATGGGTGACCATGTTTGGCAGCTTGACTCATGAGTTTCTAGGACTTCAGTCCTGCACCACAGTCCTGCACCACACCTAGGCGAAGCACCCAGCAGAAAATGTCATGCATGTTTTGTCGAAAATTGCCTCTGTTCACCCAGCAGAAAATGGATACCCGGTGAGATATGTCATGTGATTATAAACCTTCTAGCGCCTCACAGGCAGCCTGGGATAAAAAATAATCAGATTTGGATTACAGCGTCCAGTGAGCAACTAGTCAGATAGATACTAGGCGCTATATAAATCAATTTTTATTATCCTTGTTAATGGAATTCTACTAGATAATGAATGTCCCTGGCACTGATTGAGTGATAGACTGTGTTTAGCCACGTGGTATATACTACTCGGCACAACATCGATATTTGCAACTTTTAACTCATCAGAAATAAACCGTATGTTAATTAGATAATTTCTAATTTCGGATTTCTAACTCAACCTTACTACTACTGAAGTAGGAGTTTTCAAACATCAAATGATTTTATTAATTAAATAATGAACGAAGGTTGGAATTGGTCTTCAGCAACCCATGTCGTAAGAGGAACTAACGGTATCTGAATGACACGTGTCATCGTACCTCAGTTGTATAGATGCTCATGCTGTTGATCAGTGGATTGTCTGGTCCAGGCATATTGCTGGGATATTGCTGAGTGCGGCGTTAAGCAACAAAACAACCATAAAGTGTATTCAGATACAAGTCATGTCCTATTTATTTTCATTTTCCTGAAACTGAGGCTCAGGTTTGACATTCCAGGATAGATTACAATTCATTCATAAACAGTTTCATCTCTCACAGTCTAAGGCTTGCATATACTTCCCAGTGAATCATTTACTCTATGTTCAAATGTAGATGTCACGGTAGGGACGTGTGTGTTGTATCAATATGTTGAACTTTGTTCATGAATTTTGACCCAATTCACGACATGGCGAACTTTGTACACAATTATGTTATTAGTCAGTCATCATGTGATGTGGACATTTTCCATTAAATGATGTGGTCTCATATTTTAAAGCTTATATCATAGTGCGGTTTCGCTCGTCAGGTTACATTGCCCTTGGCATTAGGGCCTACTGTACTGCGCTGAACATATTATGCAGTTACCCAGCACACCGTGACAGACATGACTAATACAAACTGCTCTCTCGAGGAAAACTGCATTCATGACATTGTCGACAGGAAATTGAATGATGATTTTTTCATCGTTAACGAACCAGCCTGTCCATTTCACCACACCTTTTCAATGTTGATGACGTCGCAGTGTTGAAATATTCGGGAACGTTCATTCTTGTCTTATCCTCTTTATTAAACTGGTTTCTATAAAGATTTAGTATTAAAGATGAACTTTTTTTCACCAGGGTGTTACAACAAATTGAAAGACATCATGTATAGATATAGCATTGTATGCATCAGTTTATGTCGTTTCATAAATGTATGTAGAGTGAATGCAGAGAATACAGTGGCAAGAAACCGTAACGAACAATCGTGTTCAAAGATTTCAGTATGGTGGATCTCTTATAAGAGTACCTGTTCATTTATAAAGTAAATATTCAATATCCTTATGAAGGTATTGGTTTATAATGAAAATATGCCAATACTTTTTTAACGCATGATTAATTCTGTACATTTAGGACACCAAAGACCTGTGCAAGTCTTGAACTATGGTGACAGTTGCTATCATCAACATTTTATGTGACAGAAATGAATGGCTTCTGGTTCCCGCTAGTCAATTTGCGTTGTAGCCAATGTGTACATGTCACAAACAGCTGATCCACTGTTTATTGTGTCATAAGTGTTACTCATCTTTATATGGTACAATCTTTGTACTCAAGCATGTCATTACAGTCAGCCATCGCGCGATGCGGCTATTCATTATGATTTGTCTGACATTGAAAGCCTATATCATAATTAGACACA